>NW_007378042.1:90145-103890 GCF_000475195.1 Diaphorina citri | reverse complement strand
TCTTTATTCAGTTACTTGCTCCAGACGATTCTCTAAGAATAGGAAGGTATTACTTTCAGTATTTTCCAGGTTTACACTTAAAACATAAAGATGAATGTTTGCTATTGTGATACCTGTAATAATTTGACTACCTATCTGATGGCTCGTTATCGTATTGTTGGTGTCTACTATCTATTCTTGATCTGAGTTTTGCACGATATTCGTTGCATCAGAACAATGTTTGCCTTCACCAATTGTTTCAGAGAGTTCACTGCAACGTTCATGATAATGGGTTAGCATTAGCAGACTTGTGACTTAGTGACTTATCCTAGCGTTGACCCACTACAGGTTTGCAAGTTCGCTCGTGACGTGTTCAAGGAATATCAAATTTCTGTTGTTGTTTCTTGCAATTTGTTCCACTGTTCAGTCAAATGTTCGAAACTCGTTTGTTCACACACCATCGGGTTTATAGCAAGTACAACAGTACTGGCAGTACACCTTGCAGTAAAAGTTAAATTCTTTGATTACAGTTAATGGCCAGATCTTTGGTCTTCTTTGTTAGTAGTATTTTACTTTTGCCTATACCTATGTTCTTCCTCATGTTTTTACTACGCAGAGTCTTGTCTTGAGTCCTTAAAATAGCACATTTGGTGGGTATAAGCTGTAAGATTTGATAATAAACAAAAATAATGAGCAATGAAATACCCCACATTGCACAGCAGATAGATATTTCATAACTTTCATCATACATAATGGTAGGTAATTTGGCACCGAATACCATGGCGTTGTAAATGACACTGTCATAACTTCTAGTCACAACTGGCGCAGAATGTCCGTAGACGCTCCGACTGATCTTCCCATCTTGTCAAGTCAGATCCCACTGTATGAATCATGTCTGGTATTAGTGGCGAATTAGGAGAGGAAGAGAGTGACTAGAAGACAAATGAAGAAGAGTCTTTAGGCATACGGAAGGAAGATGAGGACTGAGGAGGAGTAATGAAACGAAGAAAATCAAGAGATGATTATGAAGGAAATTCTACAGAAAACCCGAAGACAGAAAAGGTGTGAGAGAATTGGAAGCTTTGCAAGGCATTGATTTTCCAACAATTCATTATTTGGATTCAGAAAGAGATTGCAGAAGCAATGATGATATTATGTGTGTAGGTACCTACCTACCTAACGCTGAACACTATCAAGGTCTAGACTTCTAGAGAGTTGTAGTCAAAGTAGAGAGATGGCAAGAAGAATAGTACACCGAGAAGAAGAACAGGAAGTATAAACACTCATAAACAAAAGACGTAAATTTAGCCGGACATTATGAGAAAAGTGAAAGAACTGAAGAGGCCATGAATTATAATGGAGATTCAATTTTATGCATTTTAATTGCGACGTAAATCAATGCAGTAAAGTGCATAGAGATTATTGAGACGCCTGGGATAATAAAAATTAATAATTTCACCTGGGATTTCAATTTGCATAAATTCCATTTTACTGTTCGGCCAGCCAGCCGACGCGACGGTCAAATATGATAGAAACACGAGACTGTTGAAGTTCATCAATGGATTCACCCACCTGAACAATTTATCCTTCACCCGTGGAACGACCTACAGTGGACAATACTTGTTGTTTGTAGGTCGTAGCAACAACTATTTTAGAAATACGTGAGATCTACTCAGGACAGTTATTGGGGTTGTTTGCCACTATCCTCCGACACTGTTCTAGAAAGAAGAAAATATTCAAGTCAAATCTAAAAGGTTTCCTGGGCTAAGAGCACAGCATAAAGCTTGACAATCATAATAAAGTAACTTGCACAATACTTGTACTGATGGTTGTTCTCCACTGTTATTGTTGTTTGTAGGTCGTAGCAACAACTATTTTAGAAATACGTGAGATCCACTCAGGACAGTTATTGGGGTTGTTTGCCACTATCGTCCGACACTGTTCTAGAAAGAAGAAAATATTCAAGTCAAATCTAAAAGGTTTCCTGGGCTAAGAGCACAGCATAAAGTCTGACAATGATAATAAAGTAACAAACCCTTCGACCATTCTTCTGTAAAAGTACAGTAGTGTCAGTTGTATGGCTTGTATAGTGAAAACCATCAACAAAACTTAACCTGCGTGAACAAGGGATTGAAGATGTATTAGGCTAGGATAAACGCTGCCTACTTAAGATTGTTTACTGAGGACGTTTTACACTTCTCTGCCAGGCAAAATCTTCAAGTGTTCCTATACTTTAGTATTATGCTGCGAGACATTTTGTGATCGTAATTCATAGGGTTGCTTTCCACAGAATTCCTGAAGGTGTCTGGTCCCTTTTGTTTCTATTTTACGACCAAGCTCTGTCAGGAAGTGTAGGAACATTAATTTTGAGAAGTGTTAAGAATGTTTAGGGTTCTAGGTAAATCTTTTGCGAGTTTTAGAGGATGGATTCTAACTTAGTTTTGTCTTTGGTGAATTTCTTTCAAAGACAAATTTTAATGTATCGTAAATTTCGTAATCATCAGCCATATACATAGGTAATATCTTACAAAATACTTGCAATTTTAATACAATAAGGCTACTTAACAGTTCGTTATTTCAGCCTGAATCCTGATATGGTTTGTGCTACACGTTACTAGACAGTTAAAAAGTCCAACTCCCATTTTAGGCCAAATCAGTAGTCACTTTCATGCCAATTATTTACCCAGTAGCTAATCTGTTATAGGCATGCAGATACTAATTATGTACCTAATTATAATGACCCCTTGTATGTAGAATTTACATTACACCCTTTACCGGTAAGCAGATTTTTTTTTTACCTAGTATTTAATAGACATGAAGTTGAGTGATCCAAAAAGGTATCAAAATCTCAAGTGGGTATATGTTTTGTATAAAATTTCTGATCTCTTTTCGGCATAAATTCCTGGTAGGCAATGAAACCAATTAAAAGAATGTTCTATACATAATCATTGAAAGAATGTTCTATGTACGAGTATAATAAAGAGTGGTGGAGTACCTATTACCGGTGCAGATTTGACAGGCGATTCCTAAAATATTGGATATCATGAAAGTAAGTTGAGGATATCCGACAAAAGCTTTGTAATACCGCCGTTGCCGCCAAAGATAAGTAGCGTTATTGCTTTCAATGAAGTTGAGTGATCCAAAAAGGTATCAAAATCTCAAGTGGGTATATGTTTTGTATAAAATTTCTGATCTCTTTTCGGCATAAATTCCTGATGGTAGGTAATGAAACCAATTAAAAGAATGTTCTACATAAACATTGAAAGAATGTTCTATGTACGAGTAGGTATAATAAATAGTGGTGGAGTACCTATTACCGGTGCAGATTTGACAGGCGATTCCTAAAATATTGGATAACATGAAAGTAAGTTGAGGATATCCGACAAAAGCTTTGTAATGCCGCCGTTGCCGCCAAAGATCAGTAGCGTTATTGCTTCCAATAGAGTTTCTTGAAACCATTTGGCACTTCAAGAGTCAAGAGGGTCTTTATTCTTTTTATTTCTCTTCTGGTACCTAGCTGAATAGCTCGTCTTTTAATTACCTATGTACATACATACTTTGGAATTTTAGATGTTGGGAGCTCAAGTTCTTGTCCTAAAATATTGGATAACATGAAAGTAAGTTGAGGATATCCGACAAAAGCTTTGTAATGCCGCCGTTGCCGCTAAAGATCAGTAGCGTTATTGCTTCCAATGGAGTTTCTTGAAACCATTTGGCACTTCAAGAGTCAAGAGGGTCTTTATTCTTTTTATTTCTCTTCTGGTAGCTGAATAGCTCATCTTTTAATTATCTATGTACTTCTTGAAACCATTTGGCACTTCAAGAGTCAAGAGGGTCTTTATTCTTTTTATTTCTCTTCTGGTACCTAGCTGAATAGCTCGTCTTTGAATTACCTATGTACATACTTTGGAATTTTAGATGTTGGGAGCTCAAGTTCTTCACTCTCTATCATTCCACAATTCCTTGGGCACATCTTTGTGACCGAGAAGCAATGTCTTACTTGTCCTGATGGCACTTTCAAAGACAAATAAATTTAGTGAAATTGTCTTTAGGATACAAACAACTACATTGAATAAGTTCATTCAACTCGACAAGCATTAAAAAGTGATCAATTGACCCAGTGAGCAAATAGATTTTTAGGTGAGTTGAGTAGCCACAACAAGGTAATCAATTTTTAAACCAAAGTTTCAATTAGTTTTAAACCAAGGTTTTAATTAGCGAAAATTAACCTCTCGTAATTTTGAATTCCCTTCTTACCTAATGATGTTAAGATGAAATCCACCTTAGTCTTCACATAAACCACCAAGTACCTAATTCTCTCCAAACTTTCATCTCCATTAGAGGTAGATTTTGCGAGGCCCATCAAGAGGTTAATATGTGTAGCATTCGTGGAATGGTTCACATTCCAACAGTAGACGGAAATTAATTTGTAATCACTTCTAACTCATGACATAAAAATCGTACTTTCTTTTGGAACAAGAAGAAAGAAAAATGGCAGGTTGTTGGGTACTCCAGTTTTTTTTATGAGTACCTACGAAAAAAGTGCAGACCTCTATAATGGTTCCAAAGATGCCTTCAGGATCTGCACCATGTACCTAATTACCTATAGAGATATGGTTAATACATAAAAAAGTTACGAATCCACATGTTGACCGACAATATTGCTCAACTAATTTATCGAAAATACTTCATCATAACTGGCACAACTACATCTATGTAGGTACCTACTAATTTTCACACAGGTTAGAATTTATTGTTATTTATAATATTTATTACTTTGAAGCTACCTATGTTACATTGTTACATATATAAAATGACTACTTAGGTTACTAAATTGATGGTTTAAATTTAAAGTACTATAACTACTTGAGAAGTATGTGAAGTCAGAAAAAAAAGCCCGATAGGGTCTTCACATAAACCACCAAGTACCTAATTCTCTCCAAACTTTCATCTCCATTAGAGGTAGATTTTGCGAGGCCCATCAAGAGGTTAAGATGTGTAGCATTCGTGGAATGGTTCACATTCCAACAGTAGACGAAAATTAATTTGTAATCACTTCTATTTCATGACATAAAAATCGTACTTTCTTTTGGAACAAGAAGAAAGAAAAATGGTAGGTTGTTGGGTACTCCAGTTTTTTTTTTATGAGTACGAAAAAAGTGCAGACCTCTAATGGTTCCAAAGATGCCTTCAGGATCTGCACTTTGTACCTATAGAGATATGGTTCATACACAAAAAAGTTACGGATCCACATGTTGACCGGCAATATTGCTCAACTAATTTATCGAAAATACTTCATCATAACTGACACAACTACATCTATGTATTAATTTTCACACAGGTTAGAATTTATTGTTATTTAGTATTTACTACTTTGAAGCTACCTATGTTACAATTGTTACATATATAAAATAACTACTTAGGTTACTGAACGCTGAAATTCTGTTTCGTGTTAATATAGGCCGGGCGGTGCTGCGAACTCTTGACGTTCGCGCGCCTCCCGGCGCGCTTGATAAAATGACTAGGTACTTAGGTTACTAAATTGATGGTTTAAAGTAACTATAACTACTTGAGAAGTATGTGAAGTCAGAATAAAAAAAAGCCCGATAAGGAAACTCATTTGAATAATTGAATCTCATCGATGAACATGTAAATTGGTTACTTGTCCGATCTGTCGTCAAGATGAAAAGTTTGCTGGTGATATTCTAAATATTCTAATATTTCCCCGTTCTATGTATTCTACATGCATTTATTGATATTATTTATAGAGAAAACAGGGTCCAAGCCGTCCGAGAATTGGTTACTGATAGGTAAATTCAAATGGGGATTTAGAACTTAAATTGGTTACTTAACATTTATATGATTCGAATCAGAAGTATGGAGTTACCAAAGACTTCTTACCAATAAGATTATCTGATTTTAACACAATGTTCCTTTCTTTTTGTTTCAGATATCTTCATTTTCCATGGATACAGCCTACTTACATCATTAATTTCTTCAAAAGTAAATACCTACTTGAAATGCCCAATAAGTAGATATATTATGCAGAATCTTACCAACAAGATTATCTGATTTTAACACAATGTTCCTTTCTTTTTGTTTCAGATATCTTCATTTCCCATGGATACAGCCTACTTACATCATTAATTTCTTCAAAAGTAAATACCTACTTGAAATGCCCAATAAGTAGGTAGATAGGCTTCATTTCCCATGGATACAGCCTACTTACATCATTAATTTCTTCAAAAGTAAATACCTACTTGAAATGCCCAATAAGTAGGTAGATATTATGCTGAAGCGCGCGGTGGAAGAATGGGTAGAATTCATTTTCCTCTTCTTTATATGTAGACATGTTAGCTAGGGACTAGGGACCCTAATCAGTAATTTCAAAGAAAGTTTTAACGTGAATATATTTTTCCCAATTTCATGCATGCAGTGATATAAGCTCGTTTTCAATTGTGAACCACTTTTTGGTTTGTCGCCTTTGTAAGAATTTGGTTTGTCGCGGTTTGTAAAAAAAAGAATATTTCAGCTGTTAGTGAATTTGAAATCCAGAGTACCTATACAGTCTGATGCTGAAGCGCGCGGTGGAAGAATGGGTAGAATTCATTTTCCTCTTCTTTATATGTAGACATGTTAGCTAGGGACTAGTAATTTCAAAGAAAGTTTTAACGTGAATATCTTTCTCCCAATTTCATGCATGCAGTGATACCTATAATCTCGTTTTCAATTGTGAACCTCTTTTTGGTTTGTCGCTTTTCAGTAAAAAAAAAAGAATATTTCAGCTCTCAGTTTGAAATCCAGAGTATCTATACAGTCTGAAATAAGTAGAATTGACTTGTCTGCATTAAAAATGTATTAAGAACACCGTCAGAATCAAAATTTATAATTAGAATTAATTTATTATAATTATAACCAGTAAATACCTACAAATACTGAAATAATCGTGAAGTTGTTAAGTGTTTGTTCAAAATAACACAACTTTCTATTTCTAATGATAGGTAGAAATAAAAGAGCCACAGTTTCAACATTCAATATTAGATGAATATTAAAATAGTAAAGTCCACTAAAAATGAAGCTAATATTGACGATATTGAAGTAAATTTAGTAAAACAATAAATTCATACCATGGATTCGAACAATGAGAACAGAATTTCTTTTCGACCATTTTCAAAGGCAACAATTCTAAACGTGAATCAGTCGAAGCATTAACAAGGGCGACCAGAAAATTCCTCCTAAGGAGCCTCGGAAAATCCCATTCGACGTTTGGAGATGAAGAAGACATTTTGGATTTTCTTCTTTCTAATATCTGTGACGTCATCATTGCCTTCGTTCAAACCACTTTCATCATCGACGGAAGAAATGCCACCGGTCACCCGAGCACCATGTGTGAGAAGTTGTCATTGTGATCGTGATAAGGAGGTGTCTTGTTCTTTCTAATATCTGTGACGTCATCATTGCCTTCGTTCAAACCACTTTCATCATCGACGGAAGAAATGCCACCGGTCACCCCAGCACCATGTGTGAGAAGTTGTCATTGTGATCGTGATAAGGAGGTGTCTTGTCGAAATGCTGGCTTCACGTCGGTGCCGGAGTCTTTGCCGCCCAACACCCTAAAACTGTAAGTCACAATCTTCATTATTCTTTGTCTTGTCGAAACGCTGGCTTCACGTCGGTGCCGGAGTCTTTGCCGCCCAACACCCTAAAACTGTAAGTCACAATCTTCATTATTTTTTGTCTTGTCGAAACGCTGGCTTCACGTCGGTGCCGGAGTCTTTGCCGCCCAACACCCTAAAACTGTAAGTCACAATCTTCATTATTCTTTGGACTTTATTAGTTTCTACCCCTACACCAAGCTGAGAGCCAGAAAAACTTCGACTACTCCTGGAAATTGAACCCGGACCTCCTGTGTGTCAGACCAGTAGTGTGACGATTACTAGAGCACGTGCCATAATTTGCACGAAATACGTGTCATACTTTGCTCGAAATAAATAAATCCGCGCCTGCAGCTATTGCATCTACTCCTGGAAATTGAACCCGGACCTCCTGTGTGTCAGACCAGTAGTGTGAAGATTACTAGAGCACGTGTCATAATTTGCACGAAATACATGTCATACTTTGCTCGAAATAAATAAATCCGCGCCTGCAGCTATACTCCTGGAAATTGAACCCGGACCTCCTGTGTGTCAGACCAGTAGTGTGAAGATTACTAGAGCACGTGTCATAATTTGCACGAAATAAATAAATCCGCGCCTGCAGCTGTTGCATTAATTCACTTTTGTCTCATATTATATTTATTTTATACTTTTTCTCTAGAGCTGCATCTCGCGAGAATTGCATAAACACGAGGTGATTTATGGCGTTCCTCTCACCGGGAGTTTACACAAAAATGTGAAAAAAAAGTGAGAATACTTTTTAATATAATAATTATTTTTATAATTATGATAAAACTATCGTGGTAATAAACATGTCTGTCCGATCTGTCGTCAAGATGAAAAGTTTGCTGGTGATATTCTAAATATTCTAATATTTCCCCGTTCTATGTATTCTACATGCATTTTGATATTATTTATAGAGAAAACAGGGTCCAAGCCGTCCGAACTTCAAGAGTTGATGAAATGGATTTGCTTTAGGTACTACTCGTAGTCTCGTACTATAGTATCTAGGTATTAGGTAAAGTAATAAGACCACTTACATGGCCGAGGATGGATACCATCAGGTAAAAGCGAATAATATTATGCTCAAATAAAAGATTAAGGAATACCTATTGATATTGCACATACAATGAGGAAACCCGATTAGTAAAAATAAATATGATAATAAAAAAGCCCGAAGCTCTAATCAAAAGTAGACGAGTATAGAAGATTATGGAAAAAGAATAGATAGAAAGTAACAAATCAAACAGCTGATGTAATCTGTGCAAGTACTTTTAAGCTTAAAGTATAGAGATGTAGGTACTCCGTACCAAAATAAATATGATAATAAAAAAGCCCGAAGCTCTAACCAAAAGTAGACGAGTAATAGAAGATTATGGAAAAAGAATAGATAGAAAGTAACAAATCAAACAGCTGATGTAATCTGTGCAAGTACTTTTAAGCTTAAAGTATAAAGATGTAGGTACTCCGTACCTTCTTTGTTTAAACATTTAGTAAAATAAATATGATAATAAAAAAGCCCGAAGCTCTAACCAAAAGTAGACGAGTAATAGAAGATTATGGAAAAAGAATAGATAGAAAGTTAGAAAGTAACAAATCAAACAGCTGATGTCATCTGTGCAAGTAGATACTTTTAAGCTTAAAGTATAGAGATTAGTAAGTATGTAGGTACTCCGTACGTTCTTTGTTTAAACATTTAGTTCTGTCTCGTCAGAATCGTTAAATGCTTTAAAAGCAAACATTTGGATTACACTTAAAGCTTCCAACTGTACCCTGTGCATGCACGAAACAATTTCTCTATGAGAATAAATATTTGTCTAAATGTTTGAGCTAATGCAGTTGAAATGTGTCTGTTATTCTTTCGCTTAATCTTTCGAAAGACGGAGAGAAAAATGCTTTTATAATCTCCGACTCCGCTATGGAATCCGAAGCAAAATGTGGAAAAACTGAGAAGACTGAGATTTCTTTTTAATCTCAAGTATCAATTTGTTACATTTGGTCTTTGTGAGATACCTATGTTGAAATACCTTAGAAATGTGTGAGATATTTGTACCTTAGAAGTTCTACTTCTACAATGTAGAATGAAGATATCTAATGTAGATGTTGAAATACCTTAGAAATGTGTGAGATATTTGTACCTTAGAAGTTCTACTTCTACAATGTAGAATGAAGATATCTAATGTAGGTAAATATAAGAAAAAGATCCACCAATAGAATTGAGGCCAAAGGCAAAACATTTCATATCGAAATCATAGATGATGCCCATCTAAATGACATGAAAGCAGTAGGCCAGCATTAGCAGCATTTAGTTCTGTCTCGTCAGAATCGTTAAATGCTTTAAAAGCAAACATTTGGATTACACTTAAAGCTTCCAACTGTACCCTGTGCATGCACGAAACAATTTCTCTATGAGAATAAATATTTGTCTAAATGTTTGAGCTAATGCAGTTGAAATGTGTCTGTTATTCTTTCGCTTAATCTTTCGAAAGACGGAGAGAAAAATGCTTTTATAATCTCCGACTCCGCTATGGAATCCGAAGCAAAATGTGGAAAAACTGAGAAGACTGAGATTTCTTTTTAATCTCAAGTATCAATTTGTTACATTTGGTCTTTGTGAGATATGTTGAAATACCTTAGAAATGTGTGAGATATTTGTACCTTAGAAGTTCTACTTCTACAATGTAGAATGAAGATATCTAATGTAGGTAGGTAAATATAAGAAAAAGATCCACCAATAGAATTGAGGCCAAAGGCAAAACATTTCATATCGAAATCATAGATGATGCCCATCTAAATGACATGAAAGCAGTAGGCCAGCATTAGCAGTTTGAAAAAGATCTACAACAATACAAATTATCAAGAATATTAAATATCAACACCTAATAAATTTATCAAACAAACAGACTGGTCCCGTAAAAACATACAAAAAATTGCTGACATGCCATGTAAACCAGTAGACTTAGCGAGGGGGTGGATAGTGAATTCCCTCCATACTCATAAACATTGTGCTCGTAGCTTATTTAGGTACCTATGCAATTCGGATATTTAGGATGACATTTTTCTTCGCATTAGCAGTTTGAAAAAGATCTACAACAATACAAATTATCAAGAATATTAAATATCAACACCTAATAAATTTATCAAACAAACAGAACTGGTCCCGTAAAAACATACAAAAAATTGCTGACATGCCATGTAAACCAGTAGACTTAGCGAGGGGGTGGATGGTGAATTCCCTCCATACTCATGAACATTGTGCTCGTAGCTTATTTAGGTATGCAATTCAGATATTTAGGATGACATTTTTCTTTCTGGTCCCGTAAAAACATACAAAAAATTGCTGACATGCCATGTAAACCAGTAGACTTAGCGAGGGGGTGGATAGTGAATTCCCTCCATTCTCATGAACATTGTGCTCGTAGCTTATTTAGGTATGCAATTCGGATATTTAGGATGACATTTTTCTTCGTGTTAACCTTGTGACAGACCAGAGGTTCTTAGGCTAGTTATTTTTAGTAATAAATGGGGAGATTTTTCTTCGTGTTAACCTTGTGACAGACCAGAGTTTCTTAGGCTAGTTATTTTTAGTAATAAATGGGGAACAAAATTTCTGACAAGTATTTAGGTATGTTTAACACAATTTAAATTCCTGTTTTGGTTGTGGCAAATCATTGATAGGCATTACCTGCGATCGGCAAGTAGGGCACAAAATTTTCTTTCCTTTTAATCGGATCTCATAATATAGGTACATAGATTGTGGGGAGTAGTTGAAATGTGTCTGTTATTCTTTCGCTTAATCTTTCGAAAGACGGAGAGAAAAATGCTTTTATAATCTCCGACTCCGCTATGGAATTCGAAGCAAAATGTGGAAAAACTGAGAAGACTGAGATTTCTTTTTAATCTCAAGTATCATAAAAAGAAAAAAAAAAAAAAAATCGTTAACTATGCTGAAGTACCAGTGTTTCCTACCTATACAGATTAGATAAATATTATTTATGTGTGTTTAACACGAAATCAATTAGACACATAAGTGGAGTACTTTTCCCTGTGATTATTGTAATGGCTCTTTGAACTATATTAGGTGTATTCAGTAGGTAAGTTTCACAATAAATTACTTTTTTAATAGGTGTGCTCTGCACCTACACGTTACAGGCGTTACACAGTAAAGGGTGGATAGGCTATAAACCGAAAAGTTATTAAGATCATTGTTTATTTTAGATTTTTTATAAAACACTACAAATACATAAGACATAGACGTTTACTTTATTGAATATAATTGCTCATTTGTGGGTGTTAATTGTTACTAGGATAAGCCCCCAGGCAACTAATATGTTTTAAATTATTATACCAAACATCCAGGCCCGAATTGAAGAAATCGCGTTGTCTTTAAAATCTATAAACAAATAAACAACGCCGTTACTTAATTTGTATATTTGAATAATTTGTTCTCTATGCTTTTAGAGCTTCGGGGTGCTTTCACCTCTCAATCTTGAACAATGAACAAGCGATTAAGGTCTTAAATTTAATCATAGTAAAAAAATCATCCACAAACATCCTAACAAAGAGGGGAAGTAACAACCGTTACCCACGCGTTTTAAATTGGTGCAGAGCAACAAAGACTTCCTGGATTTTTGTCCCCCTGAGGGGTTCAACCCGGGTCCCCCAGCTTCTAAAACTTGAACTAAACTTCACAAACAAAGTTGTTGCAAAGCTCTTGTAAAATAATTATCTTGTGATAACATCTACCTACATAATTTTATTATGTAGGTCTTGAGATTCTAGAATAAACATTGTGGATAATTGTTCAGTACGCTCCTTAGACAGGGGATAATGTATGCAGGATTTAAGGATGAAAGCTATATAACTCCTACCTCTGCATGTATGTATCTAGAAATCCGATGACCCTTATTCCTTTTGATGAGATATCAGAGGAGAATAAATCCGCCAAAACCCTGAACTCTACCATTTTCTACACCCACAAAAGCTTCAAAACAAAACGGAGAACACAGGATGAAATTTACAACCCTAATTTCACACACGAATCTCTGTATCTAATGGCCGTCAAAGGGCTTTTCAAAACCCTTCAACTCTGTTTCGGCCTCTCCTATAAAAACTATAATAACTCGAAATCAAGAGCCCTTGGCAGGAGTGTGTCCATGACAGACAACTTTCAAAATTCATGAAATGATAAAGAGATAGATACTAACTTGAAGTCTATCTTTCCGTCTCTGTGTCCGAGTTCCATCAGGGGTACAGCCCTTGGCAGGAGTGTGTCCATGACAGACAACTTTCAAAATTCATGAAATGATAAAGAGATAGATACTAACTTGAAGTCTATCTTTCTGTCTCTCTGTGTACGAGTTCCATCAGGGATACGTTTTTTTTTCGTTTTTTTTTTTTTTTTTTTTTTTTTTTTTTTTTTGTTATGAAATTGACGACCAAAGAATAACTATAGGCAGCCATGATGACGATCATCATTTTCTATTTAAAGTTCCCCTTTCTAGAAGTGAAAGAATTCAATGACCTACCAAAAATTTTTCCTACCTTCTCTCAAAAATAAAATTCACCTCCATTTCACGCATTTTTTCGTGGAAATAAAACAATTAGGTAGTGGAGAAAAAAACTTTGTTCTTGAAACTTCTTGGATAGCAATAAAATATTAATTTTGATTCAATTGAGTAATTTTCTCTTCTCCCTCAAAAAACTTTGTTCTTGAAACTTCTTGGATAGCAATAAAATATTAATTTTGATTCAATTGAGTAATTTTCTCTTCTCCCTCTTTTTTTTTATCATTTACTTGCCGTTCTTGCCAAGTTGTCTTATCTGCATTCTCACTTAGTATGTAGGTACGATGTACATATATTTTAGAATTTTTTCTGTCAGTGAAGATCAAACTTTTGAGCGAAAATATGGTAATTAAATTTTCCGGTCTATCCTTATTTCTTTATATTTGTGAATATGTGCATTATTACTTTCTATTTTTTTTATTCAGTCTTGTGGGGATATCAAACCAAAACCTCCCCTTCTCTTCTCTCTCTCTCCCTCTTCTCTCTCTCTCTCTGCCTCTCTTCTCTTTGAAAACCGCTCACAAATGGTGACCCAGATTTAAAT
>NW_007378042.1:50463-87963 GCF_000475195.1 Diaphorina citri | reverse complement strand
ATCATTGAAAATTAAGACTGAAATTTCAATAAAGACTGACGTCTTGAGTCCTAAGTTACTGATATGATGCCCTTTCTTAGATTTCTCAGAAATCTCGGAAAATTCTTGATTCTTACCTCGCAGTTCGTAGTTCACAACACCCATTTTCAGACCAGCAGGTGGCGATCCCATAGTGGCGTTAAAAATGGCAACTTGAAAAATAGGAAGTACCAGAAGGAACAAAATGAGTTTCCAATTTCGAGTATATCGAATTCTGTTTTTGAATAGCATGGCTTGCATCTTGTTCGTTCCCATATCTGTGGAGGGGACCATAAAAGTTAAAGGCTTACCGTTACAAAAAAAAAAAAAAAAAAAAAAAATTTGGTGGGGGGGGATAAAAAATAAAAGGTTTCCGTTAAAAAAAAAAAAAAAAAAAAAAAAAATGTTCTTATTAACTTATATCTTATGTAAAGTTAATCATTCCAATATTATTGAAATAATACCCCTGGGTATCTAAAATCTCCATTTGGGTCTTCAAAATTCTTCAATGATTTGAAAAGTATGGACTCTTGAATTTACTATATGTACATACCTGGGAAAATCTTTCTTATGAATGGCGTATGAATGTATTCCAATTTTACTTCTGGCTCTTCTGCTTTGGAAGTCTCTGCAGGCGGACCACTACTGGTGCCATCATCATTAGTGATTTTATAGAATACATCGCTCAGCTTCGGCATGGAATATTTGGACTTGAAACCGTCCGGGGAGTCCTGTGCGATGATTCGTCCCTTGTATAGGAACGCCACTTCGCTGGCATCATTTGCTTCCTCAATGTATTGGGTGGTCATAATGACCGTCCTACCTGTAAAATAGCAGGGACGAAGTTTCAGAATACAATGTCGGTGGTCATAATGACCGTCCTACCTGTAAAATAGCAGGAACGAAGTTTCAGAATACAATGTCACAAACAAACTCAAACCTCCAATACATTTATGCTTGGGGTTCACCAACTCGACATTGAGATAAAACGAGGATTTCCCTATACTTACTTAATAGCCCGGTCAACCTCGGATTAAACTCAATCCTGAAACAATCCACGGCGGTAAAACTCGACCTTGGAGTGTATCCTCTAATGGAGTACATCCTCTAATGAATATAGAAACTTACCTTTACCCACGAATACTTGGAGTAGATCCCACATTCTTTTTCTCACCAACGGATCGACACCAACACAGGGTTCGTCCAGAATGATCAGTTGGGGCTTATGAAGAATCGCTATAGTGAAAGACAGACGTCTTTTCTGACCACCGCTTAAATATTTGACCGGTCTTTCCAAGTTCGGAAGTTTGAGGACGTGGGAATATTTCCTCATTTGAAACAACCAGATGGACTCATCCATTCCGTAGATCATTCCTGAAAAATAATTGAAAATTAAATGAAAATATTTATTTTATAAACGACCCTACATGAATTTAACGAAATTTTGAACATTTTGCCTTGTCAAATTAAAAAAATAAATAGGTAAATAATAATATTTAAATGAGGTGGGATCTGATTTACCAAAAAAGTTGAGCGTTTCTTTGATCGTGAGTTCTCCGAACATGGCCAGTTCTTGTGGCATGTATCCTACTTTGGAGCCGGCTGTTTTGTGGTAAATGGACGCTGGATGTCCACCCAGAACCCAAATTTCACCCTGGGATATATTTTTCAGTCCAACAATGGCCTTGAGGAGAGTGGTTTTTCCTGCACTGCTTGCTCCCAATAGCACGAAAAACTCTCTCCTTTTTACTACCAGCGAGCAGTTGTTCAAAACGACGTTGCTTGGTTTCAATCTGAAAATGCGAGGTATTACCGGTTTATTTGTTTCTATTTGGGATCAGCTGGCGTAAATGAGTTAATAAACTAGTTTTTCTTGGATCTTGAACCCAAGTTATCACTTATAAATCTTATAATATTTAGCTTTATTCTACGAGGCAGAGTTCGGTCAATCAAAAGCTCTATTTTCAACTAGATTTAACAACAAAATTTTGATTTTCCAGCACCAAGGCTTAAGGCTTGTCTTTCAAAGCTTGTACTCCGTTAACAGGAAACCAAATCTTATCTTGTTATAGGTTTAATGAACTGAAAAACGTAAGTGGTGACATTAATCAAAGGGAGTACCTTCCCAGAATGGGTATATTGCTTCCATATTCGACTTTGGTGTTTTTCAGTACGACTGCGTAGGGATGTTCGTCCTGTTTTATATTTTTCACTGAAGTCCCAGGGGTGTCGAACACAACTGATTTGTTCATTCTGTTTATACACAATGGAAACTGGTCTCTTTAGCTAAAAGGTCAGAGTGAAACGTTCTGGTAAAAATCAACAACTTTGCTGTAGAATGCTTTAACTGCGTAGGGATGTTCGTCCTGTTTTATATTTTTCACTGAAGTCCCAGGGGTGTCGAACACAACTGATTTGTTCATTCTGTTTATACGCAATGGAAACTGGTCTCTTTAGCTAAAAGGTCAGAGTGAAACGTTCTGGTAAAAATTAACAACTTCGCTGTAGAATGCTTTAAAAAAAGTAATAATTAATCGAGACATTCGAAGCCAAAGTTTACCAAAGGCATCTCTGGTGGTCACAACAAAATATGTCATACAAATTTAACTATCTTTTTGAACGTGGCCAAAATTTCGTTCCTTAGCGCCTTCGAATGAATTGATTTTTGTCGCAGGCACAAGTAAGTTTGTCAATGACTTCGTCAATAAAGTTGAGCTACTGTCACTTTGTAGTTACCGTAGATTTGTACTCATGCGTATTCTATCAGTTAAGTGATAGTGTACGTACCCCTGTACTGTACTATCACTTAATTCCCTGGCATCATCGTCTACTTCACTTCTTCTTGTTTTTCTTCAAACTTCAAATGTTTCATTTTCATCACTTGTGTCACCATGTTTTCTACATCCTGTAGCACACATTCGTAAGTGCTTTCTTGCAAACTGTTCAAATTATGTTCTAGTTAAGTTGTGCGAATTGTAAAAAAAAAAAAAAAGATAACGTTCTTGTTGATGATATACCATCTGACTATCATTATCTTCATCCCTTTCTTCATCATCTTCCCTTCATTTCTCGTTTTCTTCTATCATTTCACAAACGATGTGTCTTCCCCCCACTTATCCTGTCTGTAATGTATTATTATCATTATCATCTTGTCACTATAGTTGCTAAACGACGTCAAATTTCAAGTCTTCTTTTTCCATTCATTGCTTGGGGTTCACCAACTCGACATTGAGATAAAATGAGGATTTCCCTATACTTACTTAATAGCCCGGTCAACCTCGGATTAAACTCACAATCTAATGCCTCAGAACTCAAAACTTTATAACCGGCTCTTGCACATATTTCGAACGATTTTGTGTTAAACGAAGGTACGAGATAAGGATAAAATTTACTCAGGTTGGAGTTTACTACCGATTTTATTTAACCAGGGCCAATCTAGATTTGAAGTTAAGGGGTATAAGAAAATCCTCGATTAATCCCTCAATCCCGAAATCCGACTCGCGAAGTCCTGTGCATGGGATCAGGGAATGTGAAAGCGTATATTACGGGACGTCAAAGTCCTGTGGAATCAGTGAATGTGAAAGAGTGTATCATGGAACCTGTTAAATTTTTAATGTCGCGCTAATTACCTGGACGAAAATCCATTCACAGGTGATGGATTAACATTTCGAAATAAAATGTCATTGTAAATTATTATACTCCTCTTTCTCTGTATTCTTTCCTTCATCCGCTTCCTCCTCCTCTTCCTTTTTTCCTTCATCCTCTTTCTCCTCCTCTTCCTCCTTTCCTTCATCTTCCTCCTCCTCCTTTTCCTTCTCCAACGTGTAACATTCCAGAGTAAGTTCATACAATAGAAGCACCCAGAGTCTAATTGTAAATTTATGACACCCGTGACACAGAGTGTAGATTAGCAGGGTTAGAGGGGTAAGTATAGGAAGGATAAGAGGACAAGGCTGGGTACGGAAAAATGCTAAAATTGGAACAAAAAATAAAACGATAAAGGATAAAATATACGATGACAAGGACGAAAAAGCTGTTCGCTAGACATGGTCCGTGAAGGATTGAAACAACCAGGATAAAATGCCATTGAGAAAGCTTGGAATAATTTTAGACTTGGGAAAAGGAAATAATCTACATTTGTATCCTTGACCTACTTAACACATGTAGGTACATAACAACAAAACATACCTAACTTACTCCTAAAATTTGACATCCTAAAATTTGATATCGCTAGCGAATTATTTGAGGAAGGAATAACATTTTTAACGCTAGACATGGTCCGTGAAGGATTGAAACAACCAGGATAAAATGCCATTGAAAAAGCTTGGAATAATTTTAGACTTGGGAAAAGGAAATAATCTACATTTGTATCCTTTGGCCTACTTAACACATGTAGGTACATAACAACAAAACATACCTACTTACTCCTAAAATTTGATATCGGTAGCGAATTATTTGAGGAAGGAATAACATTTTCAGCCATGGAGGAATCGTAACAGAATCCCAATATTCTCTTGCAAAATCCAACACCATACACACATGGGTCCCATGTCACAAGCCACTAAAAATTTTATTCTCAAAATTTAACTATCTTTTTGAACGTGGCCAAAATTTCGTTCCTTAGCGCCTTCGAATGAATTGATTTTTGTCGCAGGCACAAGTAAGTTTTGTCAATGGCTTCGTCAATAAAGTTGAGCTACTGTCACTTTGTAGTTACCGTAGATTTGTACTCATGCGTATTATATCAGTTAAGTGATAGTGTACGTAGGTACCCCTGTACTGTACTATCACTTAATTCCCTGGCATCATCGTCTACTTCACTTCTTCTTGTTTTTAAAAAAGTAATAACTAATCGAGACATTCGAAGCCAAAGTTTACCAAAGGCTCTGGTGGTCACAACAAAATATGTCACACAAACTTAACTATCTTTTGAACGTGGCCAAAATTTCGTTCCTTAGCGCCTTCAAATGAATTGATTTTTGTCGCAGGCACAAGTAAGTTTGTCAATGGCTTCGTCAATAAAGTTGAGCTACTGTCACTTTGTAGTTACCGTAGATTTGTACTCATGCGTATTCTATCAGTTAAGTGATAGTGTACGTACCCCTGTACTGTACTATCACTTAATTCCCTGGCATCATAGTCTACTTCACTTCTTCTTGTTTTTCTTCAAAAGGGAGAACGGGCTCTAGTCTTGATTTTAAATCATTACATAAAAGTAAAACCAAAAAATCAAATCAAGAATAATAATAAACTGAATATATTAAATAAAATAGGTATTAGGTAGGTACATAAATATTGATTCTCCTTAACCAAGATCGAAAAATTCCCGGAGGGACGGACCCAGCTTGTTTAAATTTAACCAGGGTGTTCATATACTCCATTTGTAATATATGTGTTCCCCATAATTTGTCAAAAATAGAAGACCTTGGTTAGACTGCGGGGGTAAAGGGACTTTTCAATCCTATCCCAGCAGGATAAACAAAGTATATTTTATTCTATTCTATTCTATATATGTAGCTCAATCTTAGATTCATCTCAATTCTAATTTGGTCTTTAGGTACCTATATTTTTAACCTCAAGATTTTTCTTTTGATTTCAGGTAAGTGGCCGTCATTTGTCTAGCGTTGTGTTCCACACCTAATGACCATCACTCATGGAATGTCTATAATACTAAATTGCTTGTTCTTATCTTTAAATAAAAAAAAAAATACGAATTTATCATGAAAATTAAGCGTGCACCATTATTTTAAAAATCGTCAGGTAACGCTGGCGCACCCACAAGGACCCAAAAAAAAAAAAAAAAAAAAAAAAATGAATCAGGGTTGCA
Source organism: Diaphorina citri (assembly GCF_000475195.1). Lineage (NCBI taxonomy): Eukaryota > Metazoa > Arthropoda > Insecta > Hemiptera > Psyllidae > Diaphorina > Diaphorina citri. Next base: position 82,118 of record NW_007378042.1, on the reverse strand, counting down.
GTAAACGTTTGCATCGCGCATAATATATGCTCTCCTGAAATTTCAACTACAATATGATTCTATCCAAAATCATATTCAAAATCATATTTACTCCAGTCAAGTGAAGACCTTGTCTAGAAATATGTATAATATATTTATGATGGATGCAATTTTTTCCCGAACCTAAACCTTTCTCGTCCCTGATGAGATCAACGTCAAACAAAAAAAAAAAAAAAAAAAAAAAAAAAAAAAATGCATCAGGGTTGCAGTAAACGTTTGCATCTCGCATATGCTCTCCTGAAAATTCGACTACAAAAATTTCTATCCAAAATCATATTTATGATGGATGCAATTTTTTCCCGAACCTAAACCTTTCTCGTCCCTGATGAGATGAACGTCAAACTTGTGATGTGAGTTTTTAGGACCCTCGACAAGTGAGAACAAAGAATCGTAAAGTGAGTTTTATGTTGCGTGTGTTAGGCCCCCCGACCCCCTCCTTCCCCCTAACTTTAGGAGGGGGCTGTTGTCTGTGTGAAATTGATTTACTCCAACAGCTTGGTGTGGGGACGGGCGTTAAAAAAAGGGACTTGGTGGGGACGCGAGTTAAAAAAATAGAAAAAAAAACTTTCCCCCCTTCTTCGGACTCTACTTTTCCTTTTCCAGCCCCTTGTGCGTCTTCCTTCGTCCCCCATCTGAAATTATAGGCAAGGATTATAGCAGGCTTTAAAAATGAAAACAAAATTGTGAATTTATTATTTGCTTCTGACGTCCTTTAGCTCCTGGGGAATTAAATTCGTAGTCATGATTTTCCCAACGAACTCGTCGTTTTTTGAAACGCCATTAGCATAAATTTATTCTTAAGGCATTCAAATCGTATTCTCAAAGGGCACAAAAAGGTGGCTTTTTTTCTTGTAACGAAAAGCAAATGTCTGGAAATTCAAGAAATGAGTGAATAAAAATAAAGCACTAGTTTTGTACAACCGGATAATTTATTCTTAGGCATTCAAATCGTATTCTCAAAGGGCACAAAAAGGTGGCTTTTTTTCTTGTAACGAAAAGCAAATGTCTGGAAATTTAAGAAATGAGTGAATACAAATAAAGCACTAGTTTTGTACAACCGGATATATGTAGAGATAAAAAAAGTCTTATCCTTTTGTGTTATTCCCTATATTTATCCATGTAGAAGTTTTGCTAAAAAAGTACAAAGAAGGCGCAATAATTTCAGCATTTTGTACAGTTTTGGGTGAAGCGAAAGGAGCTTGGATCATAAAAAAAGCTCAGTTATTTTAGAGTTGAATGACCCGTGCCGCTTGTGTGTATGAAAGCTGTATAGGACTGACGAAATTTTGTACATAATATAACAATGCCTTCACTAGCTAGAATGAAAATGAGAAAGAAAGAAAAAAAATCATTATGAACTCTTCATAATTTTGGGAGCTTTTTTCTTCCCTTTTGTAAATGCCTCAGAACTCAAAACTTTATAACCGGCTCTTGCACATATTTCGAACGATTTTGTGTTAAACGAAGATACGAGCTGTCTGTATGAAAGCTGTATAGGACTGACGAAATTTTGTACATAATATAACAATGCCTTCACTAGCTAGAATGAAAATGAGAAAGAAAAAGAAAAAAAAAAATCATTATGAACTCTCTTCATCATAATATTTGGGAGCTTTTTTCTTCCCTTTTGTAAATGCCTCAGAACTCAAAACTTTCTAACCGGCTCTTGCAGACATTTCGAACGATTTTGTGTTAAACGAAGATACGAGATAGGGATGAAATTTACTCAGGTTGGAGTTTACTACCGATTTTATTTAACCAGGGCCAATCTAGAATTGAAGTTAAGGGGTATAAGAAAATCCTCGATTAATCCCTCAATCCCGAAATCCGACTCGCGAAGTCCTGTGGGATCAGGGAATGTGAAAGCGTATATTACGGGATACCAGGGCCAATCTAGAATTGAAGTTAAGGGGTATAAGAAAATCCTCGATTAATCCCTCAATCCCGAAATCCGACTCGCGAAGTCCTGGTGATCAGGGAATGTGAAAGCGTATATTACGGGACGTCAAAGTCCTGTGGAATCAGTGAATGTGAAAGAGTGTATCATGGAACGTGTTAAATTTTTAATGTCGCGCTAATTACCTGGACGAAAATCCATTCAGGTGATGGATTAACATTTCGAAATAAAATGTCATTGTAAATTATTATACTCCTCTTTCTCTATATTCTTTCCTTCGTCCTCTTTCTCCTCCTATCCTACATCCTCTTCCTCCTTTCCTTCACCCTCTTCCTCCTCCTCCTCTTCTTTTTTTTCCTTCATCCTCTTTCTCCTCCTCTTCCTCCTTTCCTTCATCTTCCTCCTCTTCCTTCTCCAACGTGTAACATTCCAGAGTAAGTTCATACAATAGAAGCACCCAGAGTCTAATTGTAAATTTATGACACCCGTGACACAGAGTGTAGATTAGCAGGGTTAGAGGGGTAAGTATATAAGGATAAGAGGACAAGGCTGGGTACGGAGAAATGCTAAAATTGGAACAAAAAATAAAACGATAAAGGATAAAATATACGATGACAAGGACGAAAAAGCTGTTCGCTAGACATGGTCCGTGAAGGATTGAAACAACCAGGATAAAATGCCATTGAAAAAGCTTGGAATAATTTTAGACTTGGGAAAAGGAATTAATCTACATTTGTATCCTTTGGCCTACTTAACACATGTAGGTACATAACAACAAAACATACCTACCTACTTACTCCTAAAATTTGATATCGGTAGCGAATTATTTGAGGAAGGAATAACATTTTCAACCATGGAGGAATCGTAACAGAATGACAGAATCCCAATATTCTCTTGCAAAATCCAACACCATACACACATGGGTCCCATGTCACAATCACAAGCCACTAAAAATTTTACTCTCAATTTTTTATTCCTAATTTCCTACTTGAATTTGTCTGCTTTCATCAACAGTCCAACCACTAACCGTTTAAAAACAACTGTCTAGACTCTAGATTCTAGAACCTAATGCCAAATTGTCATTATAAGGTGTTCTTGAATACCAAACTACACGCGAGGCATGAAAAGGGGCAGTAAATTGATCAAGGAAGGAAAAGAGAATCAAACGAAAAACAAAATCATAACGGAGAGAAAGTCACGAAGGAAAAAAGAAGAATGGGAAGGAAGGAAAAAAGTTCAAGGAAGGAAAAGAGAATCAAACGAAAAACAAAATCATAACGGAGAGAAAGTCACGAAGGAAAAAAGAAGAATGGGAAGGAAGGAAGGAAGGAAAAAAGCGAGCAATAAAACGTATAGCCCCCAGCATCAGACAGTATCATTAGAGCGGATAGCATTAGAAAACCAAGGAAAAGAAGAGTTGAGAAGGGAAGAATAAGAAGGAGAAGAAGAAGAAGAAGAAGAAGAAGAAGCTAGGTAGTCTGTTTTTTTTTTTTTTTTTTTTTTTTTTTTTTTTTTTTTTTGAGTCCTTGATTTAATTAGGTACGACAGAAAAATAATGGAAAAGAACGTGAAAACACGACATAGATTTAGGTGCGTCCCGTACTATTTTCCCTTCCATTCATGATTTTTATGAACAGGCGAATGAACAGTTTATGTCAGGGGGAAAAAAAATGTTCACACATAAATGATGGAAGGCAACGAAAAAGCCTTCCTCAATAATTTTTATCTCCATACCCTCAGATTTTTTTACAGGCGCCCCTCCTCCCCTCTAGAGGCTCCTGTCCCTACTTATTTCCACTTTTATTCACACATAAATGATGGAAGGCAACGAAAAAGCCTTCCTCAATAATTTTTATCTCCATACCCTCAGATTTTTTTACAGGCGCCCCTCTCCCCCTCTAGAGGCTCCTGTCCCTACTTATTTCCACTTTTATATTGAGAAAGGCCGATTTTACTTGGAAGTGAAATTCTTTATTTGCCTTCTTCTGACGGTCTTCTCATGACTTTGGGAGACGTTGTCTTAAATGTAATAGGTCAAAGTTCTGCATTGAAAGGAGAGCCAGCGAGCCAGGATATGCGAATCTACATTCTACTCAATTTACTACAGAAAACAAACACACACACACACAGGTGTGGTAATGTTGCTAGTACACTTCTATTTACTTGCAGCGCTGATTCTGTAGGTTACCGCCATTATTTACTACATGTCCCCATTTAAAGCAATCTTCTGGAGAATCAGCTCATCCAAGACCAGTTACCAGAGCCATTTCTTTTATGGATATAGATTTAATTAAACATTGAACGGTTCGGATTTTTTTCTTCTTCCTTAGATCATAAATTAATAGGCTATTTTATGAGATATCTGTCCAGGAGAGTTCTTGCAACGTTTATTTATAAGCACAAGATGGCGAAGATTTATCTTTGCTTGGTATGTAATTAATTAGGAAGGTGTAGGAATGTTGCAAGATGTACCTAATCCTTGCAGTCAATCAATAACGTATCGGTTCTTTGTGGTCCAAGATTCCATTTGGACCGATTATGTCCTTTTGCAATTGAAACCGAACAAACACTTCTTTCTAATTTGCAGGAAAAATTCTCCGAGATAGATTGTCTGTCAGAGATGCAATGTTGAGAATCTAATATGTGGCACGAACCCAAAACTAATCAAAGATGAGATATTTTCTATCAAGGAACACAAGCTGAAAAGGGTTCTCTCACCTTTCATCGGGAGATTTAGTGACGACAGTTTACAGGAAGACACCTTGGTTAGGAATAAATCATTAATCATTAGTGATTCGACAGATTTGCCTATGATTTGAATCACATAGGTACTCGAACTTCACTAGCTGAACCTTACATTCTCAAGAATTTGCATCTAACACCGGTCAAGCTTCAATAAATACATATTTCATGTACCTAGTTGTACTATTCCTCCTCAAGAATCAGCATAGACAAAAGTTTATTTGACACACTAGAGCCCTTTTGCTAATAGATAAAGTTGTCTGTTGAGCAACTTGTACACTGCTGGATTTGGAAAGTGGCGAGCCTTTTACCAGAGATTGTCATAAATATGTAGGGGTTGTAGGGGGTAGTTTTGGCAATGCAGCGAGGTAATGTTTGAAGCATTGAAGGAACAATAGCAAAAAGCTGACAATTTTTCGAAAATGTGCTCTAAAAATACAAAGATACCTACTTATATGCATTTCTTTAACAAAATAATTATAAACCTAAGGGCAAAAGTGTAGAATTTCATACATTAGGTATTATGGGAAATAATAATTGTATAAATGTGTGCATAATTATTTTCTCATGACCCATAATAATGTCATCTTAATTTCATTTTCTTTCTTTCCTTTTTCCTCAACAATACTGTCTAGCTGCTTAGTATGCAAAGAAAATTGCAACCACCAAAACACCACCACCACCACCATGAATCTGTTTGGAAATTTCATTAATTCGGTCTTGTCTTCTTCTATGTGTTTGCCAGTGCATTTCCTCTAACAATGTCTCTCTTTCTTCTTCTTCTTCTTCTTCTTCTTCTTCTTCTTCTTCTTCTTCTTCTTCTTCTTCTTCTTCATTTTCTTCCCCGTCTTCCTCTATATGTTTGCCAGTGTATTTCCTCTACAATGTCTCTTCTTCTTCCTCCTCCTCCTCCTCCTCCTCCCACTCTTCTTCTCCTCCTCCTTAGCAATAAACGTATAGCCCCCAGCATCAGACAGTATCATTAGAGCGGATAGCATTAGAAAACCAAGGAAAAGAAGAGTTGAGAAGGGAGGAGGAGGAGAAGAAGAGTAGTAGTAGTAGGAGGAGGAGGAGGAGGAGGAGGAGGAGGAGGAAGAAGAGACATTGTAGAGGAAATGCACTGGCAAACATATAGAGGAAGAAGGGGAAGAAAATGAAGAAGAAGAAGAAGAAGAAGAAGAAGAAGAAGAAGAAGAAGAAGAAGAAGAAGAAGAAGAGAGAGAGAGAGATTGTAGAGGAAATGCACTGGCAAACACATAGAAGAAGACAAGACCGAATTAATGAAATTTCCAATCAGATTCATGGTGGTGGTGGTGGTGGTGGTGGTGGTGTTTTGGTGGTTGCAATTTTCTTTGCATACTAAGCAGCTAGACAGTATTGTTGAGGAAAAAGGAAAGAAAGAAATGAAATTAAGATTATTAAGATGATATTATTATGGGTCATGAGAAAATAATTATGCATGCATTATACCATTATCTCTCATAATACCCAATGAATGAAATTATATACATTTTTGCCCTTGGGTTTATAATTTGTTAAAGAAATGCATATAAGTAGGTACCTGTTTTGGTGGTTGCAATTTTCTTTGCATACTAAGCAGCTAGACAGTATTGTTGAGGAAAAAGGAAAGAAAGAAAATGAAATTAAGATTATTAAGATGATATTATTATGGGCCATGAGAAAATAATTATGCATGCATTATACCATTATCTCTCATACATTTTTGCCCTTAGGTTTATAATTTGTTAAAGAAATGCATATAAGTAGGTATCTTTGTATTTTTAAAGCACATTTTCGAAAAATTGTCAGCTTTTTGCCATTGTTCCTTCAATGCTTCAAATATTACCTCGTTGCATTGCCAAAACTACCCCCTACAACCCCTACATATGACAATCTCTGGTAAGAGGTTCGCCACTTTCCAAATCCAGCAGTGTACAAGTTGCTCAACAGACAACTTCATCTATTAGCAAAAGGGCTCTAGTGTGTCAAATAAACTTATGTCTATGCTGATTCTTGAGGAGGAATAGTACAACTAGGTACACAAAATTGTCAGCTTTTTGCTATTGTTCCTTCAATGCTTCAAACATTACCTCGCTGCATTGCCAAAACTACCCCCTACAACCCCTACATTTGACAATCTCTGGTAAGAGGTTCGCCACTTTCCAAATCCAGCAGTGTACTCTAGGGCTCTAGTGTGTCAAATAAACTTATGTCTATGCTAATTCTTGAGGAGGAATAGTACAACTAGGTACATGAAATATGTATTTATTGAAGCTTGACCGGTGTGAGATGCAAATTCTTGAGAATGTAAGGTTCAGCTAGTGAAGTCCGAGTACTTATGTGATTCAAATTATAGGCAAATCTGTCGAATCACTAATGATTAATGATTTATTCCTAACCAAGGTGTCTTCCTGTAAACTGTCGTCACTAAATCTCCCGATGAAAGGTGAGAGAACACTTTTCAGCCTGTGTTCCTTGATAGAAAATATCTCATCATTGATTAGTTTTGGGTTCGTGCCACATATTAGATTCTCAACATTGCTTCTCTGACAGACAATCTATCTCGGAGAATTTTTCGTGCAAATTAGAAAGAAGTGTTTGTTCGGTTTCAATTGCAAAAGGACATAATCGGTCCAAATGGAATCTTGGACCACAAAGAACCGATACGTTATTGATTGACTGCAAGGATTAGGTACATTGGGTTCGTGCCACATATTAGATTCTCAACATTGCATCTCTGACAGACAATCTATCTCGGAGAATTTTTCCTGCAAATTAGAAAGAACTGTTTGTTCGGTTTCAATTGCAAAAGGACATAGTCGGTCCAAATGGAATCTTGGACCACAAAGAACCGATACGTTATTGATTGACTGCAAGGATTAGGTACGTCTTGCAACATTCCTACACCTTCCTAATTAATTACATACCAAGCAAAGATAAATCTTCGCCATCTTGTGCTTATAAATAAACGTTGCAAGAACTCTCCTGGACAGACATCTCATAAAATAGCCTATTAATTTATGATCTAAGGAAGAAGAAAAAAATTCGAGCCGTTCAATGTTTAATTAAATCTATATCCATAAAAGAAATGGCTCTAGTACCTAACTGGTCTTGGATGAGCTGATTCTCCAGAAGATTGCTTTAAATGGGGACATGTAGTAAATAATGGCGGTAACCTACAGAATCAGCGCTAGTAGTCAGCAACCAGTAATAATGCAAGAATTCTAAATCAATGTTTTTATCTGATATTCAATTATTATTCATGCATGCTAATACGCTACTCTATCAGATATCGAAGAGATCATTTGGCTTCATATTTGTTCATTTCATTAAAACACGAGTTTTTATAATGACTTGATCAATCAGTGACATCTTGACGCCTCTTACTCCAGTCAGCTCTTGTATTCCTGCATTTCTTGCTGACACTTTCTAAGAAATAATTACAAGACTGTGCCATTACATGATTCATATGCTGTCTAGTCTCACATTGATAACTTATGTATTCATCCTTGTATGATACGAGCAATACAGTACATGCTACACAGTACTGCAGCAAGCCTCGTATACGTCACAAAACCTGACCTACAGCACTTTAACCAAAAACCACTGGACCATCATGTGAAGCCTTGTCCTTGTCAAAGGCTTGGTGTTTCATTGAGGCCTTTTGTACGCAACTCTTACTGCTCCAATTTCAAAAGCCACATGTTGGCCTATGTCAAAAGCTCACGTATACGTATAACCTCACACACAGTTCTTACAGTCCTCACACACAGTATCAGGAACTTGACTGTAAAACGGAGAGCAAACATTCAGATTTTCTAGAGCTGAGAATAGTGAGAATAATGTTGACGATAGATAGCCCTAATGATTCTGGAGAAAACGAAGAGAGAGCAATTTTATGTTGCGTGTGTTAGGCCCCCCGACCCCCTCCTTCCCCCTAACTTTAGGAGGGGGCTGTTGTCTGTGTGAAATTGATTTACTTCAACAGCTTGGTGTGGGGACGGGCGTTAAAAAAGGGAATTGGTGGGGACGCGAGTTAAAAAAATAGAAAAAAACTTTCCCCCCTTCTTCGGACTCTACTTTTCCATTTTCAGCCCCTTGTGCGTCTTCCTTCGTCCCCCATCTGAAATTATAGGCAAGGATTATGCAAAACCTCACCTACAGCACTTTAACCAAAAGCCACTGGACCATCATGTGAAGCCTTGTCCTTGTCAAAGGCTTGGTGTTTCATTGTGACCTTTTGTACGCAACTCTTGCTGCTCCAATTTCAAAAGCCACAAGTTGGCCTATGCCAAAAGCTCACACGTATATGTATAACCTCACACACAGTTCTTACAGTGTAAAGGAACTTGACTGTAAAACGGAGAGCAAACATTCAGATTTTCTAGAGCTGAGAATAATGTTGACGATTGATAGCCCTAATGATTCTGGAGAAAACGAAGAGAGAGCAAATGTGTTTTCGGAGGGTTTGAGGGGAAGGTTATGCCTCCCTAACTTGAAGTTAAACTTTTCCCAAAGTTTTGTGTGTATTTGAGAGAGAGAGAGAGAGAGAGAAAGAGAGAGAGAGGGAGAGAGAGGGAGAGAGAGAGGGAGAGAGAGAGAGAGAGAAGGAGAAGAGAGAGAGAGATATTTATGTTCTTATGTAGATTTCCTGATTCATCTCTGGCTTTTTGTTAAAAGCTAGCAGCTAGCGTATAGGACGAAGTTGTTCACAATAATTTCAGCTTATTCATAGAAAACTTTTAGCATGTGTGTAGAGAAGCTGTGTCGAAAATTTAAATAGGGGACAATGGGACAGTCATGTTGTGAAAAAGTTTTTATTTTTTTTTAATACCTTAGTCTCCTTTTTTTTCTCCTAATTACTCACCTCTTAGATATCTTCTTAATTTCATACCTACACCAAAAGCCCACTCTGATTCTTAGGTGTAGGCAAAAGATGAATTAAGCCTATACGAATGTAGATATCTTCTTAATTGATTCCCAAAAAAACACGTAGTAACTGCTACCCTTCTTCGTAAGTATTTCAGTAGGCAAAACTTTCTCAGAACTCCTAACTTTCTCAGAAAGTCAGACCATCTGTTTCATTTTCTCACTAACTGTTTCTACTTCCACCCTGTGATTGACACGTAGAGGTAGGTTTATGCAGACCATCTGGTTTCAAAGAATAAGAGAAACTTCTCTAACAGGCTTTTCACAAATTTTGTTTCTAGCCGGTCTTTCTCTCTCTCTTAGTAGGCAAAAACGGTTTCGAGACAATGATACAACTACTACATTAGAATTAGACGCTTGTGGTCTTTGTCGTAGCATTCCAATCGCATAGTATGACCCTTATAAGATGGGTGAGACACAATGATTCCCATTTAAGCAGACCATCTGGTTTCAAAGAATAAGAGAAACTTCTCTAACAGGCTTTTCACAAATTTTGTTTCTAGCCGGTCTTTCTCTCTCTCTTTGTAGGCAAAAACGGTTTCGAGACAATGATACAACTGCTACATTAGACGCTTGTGGTCTTTGTCGTAGCATTCCAATCGCGTAGTATGTCCCTTATAAGATGGGCGATACACAATGATTCCCATTTAGGTGCTAGGTCAACACGAGAACAGAAAGTATCATCATCATTATTAGTATTATTATTAACACGCCCAGCTTTTCTTTGAGGTCCTAGGTCGTGGGGGAGGGGGGAACTATAGGATGAAACTCGTCATGGTTCAATAAGCTATGTTTCGCGTACCATGAACTTCATGCGGAACTTTTGTGCTTTTGGGGAGAAAAAAAAAGTAGATTCGATATACCCGATAGCGATAGAATATGCAGAGAGCAGAGCTAATATTATTAGCTGTGGGATACATTAGCTTTTTTTTCCCCCATACCTAGGTATAACCTATTTTCCCAAACTGGGTGATTAGACTCTGCTGGGCCCCTCCAGACCGCGATTTATGAAGTCGGAGTTGGCTTCAATTATTTTATTCTGGATTGAGCTGGGTACCTATCAAGTTCATATATATAGGACATTGTTTACTTATTTTCCTTTGCATTACATGACTACGTCATTGTCAATACAGGTTTTTTTCAAGTTGCCTTCCAATATCTTCGTCAGCATCTTGTCTATTTATCTACTATCCCGTCTTTCTCCACTCTCTTCTTTTTCCTACTTTTCTATATCCCCTTTACATCTTTTACGTCATGTGTGTTTTTCCTTGAGCACAACTTTCATGTTTTATCTAACTCACTTACATCTTCAAGTCGGGAACAAATTTGTTCTATTTTTTTCTTTTTTTATTATTGCCAAACTATTGGAAAACGATTGTGTGCAGGAAAGAAAATAATTCTGCTCTGTCACTTGCACCTAGTCTTGTGTCCACTTTAGTTTGGTTTCCAAGTGGGACATTCCGCTCAACACATTTACACGAAAAACACATAAAAAGCTGATAGTTGTAAGTTTTTGTTTCTTTATAATCCCTTATTCTTCTTTATTTATTGCTTCCCTTCTATTTATAGATTTCCCTCCTCCTCTCCCTCTCCAGGTAGGTACATGTACTCATGAGGGATTTTTTTCTTTTAATGTAATTTTTTGCTGGTCTTAAATATTCCAAATTCACGGTAACCAACTGTTCGTAACCCGATTTAAATAGATACCTACGTTACGTACCGGAAATTAAATTTGCGGACATTTCCCCATTCCACTTGGTTGAAAAGCCAAATACGCCCAAAATATTATTATACCTATGTACCATTGTAGCTACAGCTATTATTATATTGATTTCGTCTGGGCCTCTTTCTATTCTTCTCATACATATCTAGGAACCGTCCCTATTCTTAAATAGACACAAAAAAGTAAGAAATATAGATGGCCATTTTAAAGGGATGTTGCCAAAAGCGTCAGACAGGTTTACAGAAGAGCTTTCAAAAACCTCAAAATTGTTCACAATGAACCCCGCATTATATTCATTTTCACCCCGAAATTATGAAATTATGGACTGACCTGAGAATTTTCTCATTATAGGGCCATTTTATTTGAATTGTCGCGAGACCAATGAACTTTGGAATGAAACTGGAAAGATCTTCCCACTGTAGGAACGTATGTAAATTAAATAATAATGCTGAGTAATATTCAAGTGAGGCAACGGCCATTTTATTTGAATTGTCGCGAGACCAATGAACTTTGGAATGAAACTGGAAAGATCTTCCCACTGTAGGAACGTATGTAAATTAATAATGCTGAGTAATATTCAAGTGAGGCAAGCTCTTTAGGTACTTGGATCAACAAAAATATTAAAGTCTCTTATTTCTACACAACACATAGTATGTCTATACTTACCTACATAGTACATACCAAAATTGTTCACAATGAACCCCGCATTATATTCATTTTCACCCCGAAATTATGAAATTATGGACTGACCTGAGAATTTTCTCATTATAACATGATGTTGCAAATGTTCAAACAAAACTGTTGCCACCTCTTCAGTCTTCACTTCTCTTCACTCGAATCAGAGTTGATTAGAAGTTAAGTATCTATTCAATTGAACTCTAGGCTCATAAATAATAAACTCTAGGCCCTAGTCTCTAACTAAATTGTTTGTTAAACTCTGACCATTCTCAGAGACTGTTTGTTAACAAAAACTTCCACACACTCAAAGGTCAAAGGCTAACTGTACCTACATAGTACATACTAAATTTATTTCTGAAATTCAAACACATTATACCCAGATTCTTTGTTTTAGCAAACTTGAAGTGAAAGTTTTCATTCTGTATAAACAATCCACTTTTGGTGTCAACAAGAATTCCCTCTTCAGACTTCTTAAGAATGCGGAATTCTATTCACACAATATTGAATGAGAAATGTAGGTACCTACACTACTGTGTAATCACTTGGCTTCTTGGCTACCTATTGTTTTTGTTTACGCCAGCCCCATTCCATCTACAGCTACACTATTACACTCAAACTTGAAGTGAAAGTTCTCATTCTGTATAAACAATCCACTTTTGGTGTCAACAAGAATTCCCTCTTCAGACTTCTTAAGAATGCGCAATTCTATTCACACAATATTGAATGAGAAATGTAGGTACTACTGTGTAATCACTTGGTTTCCTGGCTACCTATTGTTTTTGTTTACGCCAGCCCCATTCCATCTACAGCTACACCGGAGAGAAAAAAAAGTAGATTCGATATACCCGATAGCGATAGAATATGCAGAGAGCAGAGCTAATATTATTAGCTGTGGGATACATTAACTTTTTTTCCCCATACCTATAACCTATTTTCCCAAACTGGGTGATTAGATTCTGCTGGGTCCCTCCAGACCGCGATTTATGAAGTCGGAGTTGACTTCAATTATTTTATTCTGGATTGAGCTGTGGGTACCTATCAAGTTCATATATATGTGACTTATCCAAACCTGGTCGACCTATATATCAAATTAAAGGTCTTTTTACCAGGATCACGAATATGGTGGTGCAAATTGTGTCCAGAAAACAATAAAGGCAGACTTAGGGCGGGGTTACGAAGGTGAAGAAGAGACTGTGGAAAGGGAAGGGCGAGGAAAGGAAGAAGTATAGGAGAAGAAGAAATTGTTGGGCAGAATAAGAGAGGAAGGAAAAAGATAATAAGAAGAAATAGAAGGAGAATAAAGAGACAATTACGAAGTCATTTTTCATTCCCAAGACAATTTTGCACGATCATTAGCTAACTGAATAGTTATTTTGATGTCGGTGGGTAATGCTGAGAAATTGTAACTTTAAGATCTCCCCGAAACGAACGAAGTCCCCGAAATGAAGAATACCACTAAACGTAGAAGGAAAATGGGGCTCGCCAGCCTAGTTAGCTTAGTTGGTAGTGCGTCTGCCTTGTAAGCGCTAGGCCGCGGGTTCAATTCCCGCCCGGGAAATCGTACTAATAGATTTTATTCTACCAGTAGAATACAATTCTATCTAGGTAAGTAGATTTTAAATTAATGTGTTCTCACGTCAGATCCGTGAATGTACAGATCTGAATTAATACCGAAAGAAAGACAAAGCGAGAAAAAAATTAGCAGTTTGGTGGATGTGCCAAAATTACTTTTTTTTGTGGATGTGATACTTTGGGTCAATTTACTAATTTAGTCTACTTCCTGGGTACTTTTTAGTGGAGTTTCTTAATTCCTTAATAGCCATTTTAGGTAGACTTTTTCCATGTTTTGACTGGAACCCAAGCCTTCCGAATTACTAGGCCAGCGGTTTTGACCACTGGGCTAGGCAGACAGGTGTGTTAGTCCTGTAAGTCCAAATTTTTTTCAATAATTTCATACAACCTTATTTTCTCATTAATAAGGTTGAGTAAGACTTATAATACAAGTCTCACCGGATAAAGTGTTGCTATTATTAATTTCGCAACTTTTTTTACTTAGGTAAAACGTTCAGTACATTAAGTCTTATTACTGCTAGAGCTATTTCCCGTGACAATAGTATTTACGTCATTTTATGACACTAAAGTGAACCAATTAATATATCCTGTCATCTACAGTGTGGAAAAGGGAAATTCAAAAGGTTTGAAAGAGCATCCAATGGATGATTTAAGAAAAAGTTCAAAAGGGGTTTCACAGGGAGAATTGGACCTTTCTTTTTCGTCTTCTCGGTTGGTTCATTGAGGTTTTTACACATCAGCCTTTAGGTATATCAACTTTTTTATGCTTTTATTTGGAATCATTAAGCTGTGTCCACATAATAGTCGACGGTCGATCGATGTCCACTGAAACCGTCCACACTGCCTCGACACTCGACAACCTATATTCACCTCGTCGATTGACGGCCGTCGCGTCGACTATACACAGCTTTATATTTTGAATCTGAAAAATACCTACTTATCAGAGTTATCAGGCCTATGCTGATACTGATAGGTGTGTACGTCATTTAGTAATGTTCAGTGTTCGACTGATTGTGTTTATAACAATCTGAAGCAGGAAAATGTAATCGTGCTAAAGAAATAAATGAAGAAAGTTTTTTTGCCCAAGTTTTAAGATAGTACCTACTTCCCTACCTGTAAAAAAAATCACTAGCTCACAAATTGAAAGTAGGTAGGTAGTAGGTACCCTACCAACTCAAGTATACGTATTAGAGATAGATACTTTTTCTGTTTCTTCAGAAGATAGCAATCTTCAATCCTAAATTCTTCTTAACAACTTCGAAACCAATCAGCAACTTAGCAGGTACCTACACCAAAGTATTAGCTACAGTAGGTAAGTTGCCTACCTATAACCTGGACCTAATATTTTTTCGCCCTTTGAAAAAGACATAAATCTTGCGAGATAAATCATGCGTCTGATGTCAGACCAAATACTTACCAAAAGGTGTGATATATTGCCTAAAAATAACCTACAGGGCTGCTCCACAAACTTTTTCATCGTCATAACTGTCTTAGTAGATACTCTTGAAGAATTGGTGAAATAGCGTAGGTGGTAGAACTCCCAAATTCCTGTTGTAACAAAAGATGTAAAGATAGCAATCTTCAATCCTAAATTCTTCTTAACAACTTCGAAACCAATCAGCAACTTAGCAGGTACCTACACCAAAGTATTAGCTATTACAGTAGGTAAGTTGCCTACCCATAACACCCATAACCTGGACCTAATATTTTTTCGCCCTTTGAAAAAAGACATAAATCTTGCGAGATAAATCATGCGTCTGATGTCAGACCAAATACTTACCAAAAGGTGTGATATATTGCCTAAAAATAACCTACAGGGCTGCTCCACACACTTTTTCATCGTCATAACTGTCTTAGTACTCTTGAAGAATTGGTGAATTAGCGTAGGTGGTAGAACTCCCAAATTCCTGATGTAACAAAAGATGTGCTTTTGGAAAATCATATCGACACATCAGGTACTTACATATGTAGGTAGGTAATTATTTTTCATTTTCTCTCCCTCCCCTCTCTCTCTCTCTCTCTCTCTCTCTCTCTAAAAAGAAAGAAGATTATATCGGACCAATAAATAAATATAATACACAATAAATAAATAATAGTCATCAATACCCAGGATACCATAGCGTAACTTTGTAGCCTTTAGGGGCACGGCGAGAGGCACCGCAGTCACTCTTTTGCCCTGAAACACCCTGTAGGAAATAAAACACTTTCGTAGAGATTTGAACTTTTGATTGCGAGTCGCGCGCGCCTCTATAACAAAACGATAAATTATAGCCCAATAAATTATAAGCCTACATACCTGTATACCTAACCTACCGGTATAGTATTCTAAGTCTATAGGTATTACCTACCGAGTCGCGCGCGCCTCTATAACAAAACGATAAATTATAGCCCAATAAATTATAAGCCTACATACCTGTATACCTAACCTACCGCTATACTATTCTATATCTAAAGGTATTACCTACTGGTATAACACGCTCGCTTCTAGGGACAATTTTTTCGTACCTTACCTAACAGGCTGTTCACACTGCAAGGATTTTTCTGTTTCGGAGCTATTGCGATTGGCTTACAAAAGGGGAGGACACGTTAATTTTTGTCAAGAAAAAAGAAGAAGAAGAAGAAAAATGAAGACGACGACGAAGAAGAGAGAGGAAGAGGAGAAGAGAAGGAGGAGGAGGAAGAAAAGGAGAAAGAGGAGGAGGAGGAGGAGGAGAAGGTAGATAGAGGGAGGGGATTAGTCTCCAGCTTTGCAGGATATGATGGATGACCTCTCACAATACACGCATACAAAAAAATTGATTACATTTTATTAATATTTATAGCTTTTAATAACTTAAACCTGTGCCTGCCTACCTACCTACTACCTTCTTCACCTATACCTACCTAAACAAGAAAAGTCCAAACAGTAATGTACCGGGGGATGGATGTCCCAAATTTTCGGACTTTGCCCCACAATAAAGCAGTAAAAAATTAAGCCAGAGGGGCTTAATTTTTACTTCCCCTAAATACGCCCCCTCCTGTAATTACGACCCTACAAGCAGCAAACTAAAGGGAAAATCGTCGACTCAAGTTCTCGACAATTTTTCCTTATAGGTTTAATGAACCCACTTCGTTTAGCCAGCCTGATTTCAGCAGATCAAGATCCGATTAACCAGAAAACCAGATGCACGCCGTTGATAAAGGACACTAAAGTTTAATTAACCCACTCACTTCATGCAATCTTCAGCAAAAGTCCAGTCAAACAGTTTGTTTGTTTGTTTTTAAAAGAAGTCAACTGTCAAGTGAAGACTAAAAGATATTCAAGACTTGGCCATTTTTGTCTCGTTGACAGTCCCTTGATTTACCTACGAAATCTTGCTGAGTTGGTATGAGAACATTTCATATTTTCTGCTTTCTATTAAATTCAATTTTGTAAGCTCTAGGTCGCGGTTTCGATTCCCGCCCGGGGCGGATTTTATCCTAAACAGGTAAGGTTCGTTCTCGGCACGGCTGGCTTTCTCCTATCCTGTCTCTCTTCTCTCTTCAATTTATAAGACGATATGATATAAACAGGAACTGTTCCTTCTATCAAACCTAAAAAAAAAAAAAAAATGTTCTTCCTGTCTGGAGTCGACCATGATAGGTTAATATCACTCTGAAACACGTTCATTTTAGTAACTTCACTTTTTTTTGTACACAATTTCAAATTTCGTACTTAGATAATTATGCACGTAGCATTTTTTCCGAGATGTTACTAGTTTTGCATACCTGTTTCCCCTTTGAAGCACCTAGGAGTCGACCATGATAGGTTAATATCACTCTGAAACACGTTCATTTTAGTAACTTCACTTTTTTTGTACACAATTTCAAATTTCGTACTCAGATAATTATGCACGTAGCATTTTTTCCGAGATGTTACTAGTTTTGCATACCTGTTTCCCCTTCGAAGACCCTAATTTCCCAGATTTTTCGTCATCTCGCTGCTCCAAGGTTGTTGACTTTCATTGAAGAATTAGGCCAGGGACAATAATCTTATGCAAATCTTCTAGGCTTTGCTAACTTGCTATACAATTTGAATGTCAAAACTGATAATTAGGCCAGGGACAATAATCTTATGCAAATCTTCTAGGCTTTGCTAACTTGCTATACAATTTGAATGTCAAAACTGATTTTTTTTTCCTTCAGAGATTTAGAAAATTTCCATGAGTTTTTTGGGGGTTTACTGTAATCCTAGGGCCTAAAGTTACTTTCCCTTTCGACCTAAACATTATAACCTATGTCTGTATGTAGCAATGCTAGCACTCATATCAGAATGCTTTTGATTGTACCTTCCAATTTTGGTTCCTTAAAGGATAGGCCCTAGACGGCCTAGGCTTAGGCTATGGACCGGGATGTACATAGATTTTTCTTTCTGTCTTAAAATTAGGGTAATTTTTTTTTTTTTTTTTTTTTTTTTCTTCATCGATTTCCGAAACAAGAGGGAACGAACACCTTCTATACCTACTTATATAAAAAAAGAAAAAAATCCAATGGGTATAAAAAGTCATCTCGTCGAGTTAAAATCTGGACCTCGCTTCCTTCATTCAACTATGAGAGTAAGCACTGTGCTACATGTGGGCAGAATTTTTTTCACTCAAGTTTAGAAAGAGGAAAAGAAGGAAAATAAAGTTCTCTATTTCAAATGCCCCGTTGAGCTTCAGATACGTGGTAGGTATACAAGATTATTTGTAAATTACATACATACCCCGTACACAAGTAGATTTTCACAGTACGAGTACGTATGTAGAACAAACTAAACTCTATTTCTGGCATTTTCCCAAACTTTCCAGCTCCTAAAACTCACCAATTGAGCTTCAGATACGTGGTAGGTATACAAGATTATTTGTAAATTACATACATACCCCGTACACAAGTAGATTTTCACAGTACGAGTAGGTACGTATGTAGAACAAACTAAACTCTATTTCTGGCATTTTCCCAAACTTTCCAGCTCCTAAAACTCACCATTTTTTTTCTTCTCTTTTCTTCAGAAGGATTTTTTCTATATTTTTTCAATTACATGATATTATTTATTCGGAAATTTTATGTGATACCCATTCCACTTGGTTGAAAAGCCAAATACGCCCAAAATATTATTATACCTATGTACCATTGTAGCTACAGCTATTATTATATTGATTCCGTCTGGGCCTCTTTCTATTCTTCTCATACATATCTAGGAACCGTCCCTATTCCAAATTTTTATTTCATAAAAAGGAAAATAGACACAAAAAAGTAAGAAATATAGATGGCCATTTTATTTTGAATTTTCGCGAGACCAATGAACTTTGGACTGAAACTGAAAAGATCTTTCCATTGTAGGTACCTACGTATGTAAATGGAATAATAATGCTGAGTAATATTCAAGTGAGGTAACCCCTTTACTTGGATCAACCAAAATATTAAAGTCTCTTATTTCTACACAACAGCACAACACATAGTATGTCTATACTTACCTACATAGTAGGTACATACTAAATTTATTTCTGAAATTCAAACACATTATACCCAGATTCTTTGTTTTAGCAAACTTGAAGTGAAAGTTCTCATTCTGTATAAACAATCCACTTTTGGTGTCAACAAGAATTCCCTCTTCAGACTTCTTAAGAATGCGAAATTCTATTCATACAATATTGAATGAGAAATGTAGGTACTACTGTTTAATCACTTGATTTCTTGGCTACCTATTGTTTTCGTTTACGCCAGCCCCATTCCATCTACAGCTACACCATTAGGTACAGCATCCAGCAGTCACTTCAAAAAAATAAAATTTTACAAGTGTTTCGACTTGCCAAATACAATAATGCTGTTATTTTCGAATAAACTTTTTTCGCCCTCAGTTCGCAAAATTGCGAAACGTTAAATTTGCTTTTTATTTCCCATCATTCCGAGGCAAGGCTGAAGGCTGCTTCCTATAATAACCTCCCCACACATATGAGTCTGAGTAGCAATAAACTAAATGTGAAATTAATATTATAAACACTGCTTGAGGAATGACACATTTTACGAGCCCCTGAAGTTACAACAGATTTCCACTAACATATAAAATTACTTCCAACTCAAGTGTCACTTAGAAATGGTTCTGAAAAGTACAATTTCATGTTTTACAAATTATTATGGGCCATAAAAATATTATTCTTTGTTGGCAATAACAACATAAAATAAATTGCCATTAAAGTCGTGTATATGAGTTTCTAATGTTATTAATTTGCTTCCAATTACTTCTTGGGGAATGAATGACCCTTATAAGTAGACATTCGGTGGGCAGACGGGAAACCCCCTTTGAAATTATGGCCAAAACTAAACTCAAGTCTAGTGAAGTTATTTAACAGGTACATATGCAAGTAGTCTCTTGGTCCCTTACTTGATCTAGCTATTACATTAAATGACTCCCGCTTCGTTTGTTTGTGCGCAAGCGTTTCTGCGCATTTTGACGTTAAGTCTGACGTCACAACTCTTTGAACTTTGTCATTAGAACGGCAATTAAAAATTGAATTTTCGACCTTCTGGGGAATGAATGACCCTTATAAGTAGACATTCGGTGGGCAGACGGGAAACCCCCTTTGAAATTATGGCCAAAACTAAACTCAAGTCTGGTGAAGTTATTTAACAGGTACGGTACAAAGGTACATATGCAAGTAGTCTCTTGGTCCCTTACTTGATCTAGCTATTACATTAAACTTCAGATTTGGATTTTTCACAACTTTTTACGTAGGAATCGACCTTTTATTCATAATTTTTACCCAACTGCAACTGCTCCATTGTACCACATTACCCTCTAAAAATATTAAGGTACATCATTAAAGTCGTTTTCTGCTAGACCCATAAGTTTAGAAGTTTAGACCTACTTAAAGGTGAGACAAGGCATGAGAAGGCAGTAGATCGGACGTAAGGTACTTCTTATGTAGGTATGACTTAAAGGTAGGTACATGTCTTAAGAAAAACAATAAAGAAAAAAAATATCATGCTTGAATGGAATTTATGATCGACCAGCTTTTCTTATGGCCGAAATAAAGGCTCACACTTCATAGCACGCAATATTTCATAGTAAGAGTCTACGTATGGATACATGTAGGTCGAATAGGTAGGTGGAAAAAGGTGAATTTTCAGGGACCAGGATATAATGGAAAATCTTCTGCCAAACTATTGGAAAACGATTGTGTGCAGGAAAGGAAATAATTCTGCTCTGTCACTTGCACCTAGTCTTGTGTCCACTTTAGTTTGCTTTCCAAGTGGGACATTCCCCTCAACACATTTACACGAAAAACACATAAAAAACTGATAGTTGTAAGTTTTCGTTTCTTTATAATCCCTTATCCTTCTTTATTTATTGCTTCCCTTCTATTTATAGATCTCCCTCCTTCTCTCCCTCTCCAGGTAGGTACATGTACTCATGAGGGATTTTTTCTTTTAATGTAATTTTTTGCTGGTCTTAAATATTCCAGATTCACGGTAACCAACTGTTCGTAACCCGATTTAAATAGATACGTTACGTACCGGAAATTAAATTTGCGGACATTTTAAACACCCAATATTACCTAGGGTGCATATTATGTAGGTCAAAATATTATCCCCTTTTCGCCATCAGCACTTAACTTATTGTGGAAAAGCTAAAGGGATGTTGCCAAAAGCGTCAGACAGGTTTACAGAAGAGCTTTCAAAAACCTCAAAATTGTTCACAATGAACCCCGCATTATATTCTTTTTCACCCCGAAATTATGAAATTATGGACTGACCTGAGAATTTTCTCATTAAAACATGATGTTGCAAATGTTCAAACAAAAATGTTGCCACCTCTTCACTTCTCTTCACTCGAATCAGAGTTGATTAGAAGTTAAGTATCTAATCAATTGAACTCTAGGCTCACAAATAACCTAGTCTCTAACTAAATTGTTTGTTAAACTCTGACCATTCTCAGAGACTGTTTGTTAACAAAAACTTCCACACACTCAAAGGCTAACTAAATAGTTATTTTGATGTCGGTGGTGGGTAATGCTGAGAAATTGTAACTTTGCATGATGTTGCAAATGTTCAAACAAAAATGTTGCCACCTCTTCACTTCTCTTCACTCGAATCAGAGTTGATTAGAAGTTAAGTATCTATTCAATTGAACTCTAGGCTCACAAATAACCTAGTCTCTAACTAAGTTGTTTGTTAAACTCTGACCATTCTCAGAGACCGTTTGTTAACAAAAAATTCCACACACTCAAAGACTAACTAAATAGTTATTTTGATGTCGGTGGGTAATGCTGAGAAATTGTAACTTTAAGATCTCCCCGAAACGAACGAAGTCCCCGAAACGAAGAATGCCACTAAACGTAGAAGGAAAATGGAGCTCAAACAAAGCGATATTGAGTTCAATGTAGTTTACAATTACACTTACCCACTTGAGGGGGCGAGGTACACTGAGGAGCGAGATTACGTCAGAATTCAAGAGGTTAACACGGGTTCAGAAATTTTCTAAACGTAGAAGGAAAATGGAGCTCAAACAAAGCGATATTGAGTTCAATGTAGTTTACAATTACACTTACCCACTTGAGGGGGCGAGATACATTGAGGAGCGAGATTACGTCAGAATTCAAGAGGTTAACACGGGTTCAGAAATTTCGCCATTTCAAATTTTCGCCGCTTAATGGCGCTCCCGTAAAATTTTGAAATTAAAATTTCGCCACTCCACAGTCAAGTTCCTAACCCAACAAGTATAATAGAGGGAAACAAAGAACAAAGTGGGAGAGGAGGGGAGAAAGAGGAAAAGAGGAAAAGGGGACAGAGGGAGAGGAGAGAGAATGAAGACGAGAGGAGAAAGAAAGAGAGGAAAAGGAAGACATGAGCGAGAAAGGGAGGTCATTTTATGACACTAAAGTGAACCAATTAATATATCCTGTCATCTACAGTGTGGAAAAGGGAAATTCAAAAGGTTTGAAAGAGCATTCGCTGATCTAAGAGAAAGTTCAAAAGAGGTTTCACAGGGAGCATAGATTGGATCTTTCTTCTTCGTCTTCTCGGTTGTCAAATACCTATGATCGACCAGCTTTTCTTATGGCCGAAATAAAGGCTCACACTTCATAGCACGCAATATTTCATAGTAAGAGTCTACGTATGGATATACATGTAGGTCGAATTAGTAGGTGGAAAAAGGTGAATTTTCAGGGACCAGGATATAATGGAAAATCTTCTCTCTCTCTCCCTCTCTAGAGGCAAACAAAGAACAAAGTGGGAGAGGAGGGGAGAAAGAGGAAAAGGGGAAGAAGGGGGTAGAGGGAGAGGAGAGAGAATGAAGCCGAGAGGAGAAAGAAAGAGAGGAAAAGGAAGACATGAGCGAGAAAGGGAGAAAAGAGGGAGAGAGAGAGAAAGATAAAGAAAGAGGAAGAGAGAGAGAGAGAGAGAGAGCCAGATTAAGAAACTGCATATTTAAGGAGCTCAAAACAATGGATTTTATTTGTTCAAGGGATTTTACATTTCTGATTGGTTGATTTCAAACTTTTTAGCTGATCAGATGGTATCTAAGAGTTTAGATCAAACCAAGACTTAGTTCAGATTGTTGTGGGCTTTTATTACCTACTGTGTGGTGATTTCATGATTTGAATTGCCAAATGTGGGCAATCTCAATGCCCGAAGAGTCCTCCCTAATAAACTAATAATAGGTAGTGCTTATTTATACTGCTCTCCATAGGACTGAAAAGTCCCTTTACTCTAGCAGTAGGCTACTACTATTACTGTGGTTAAATTCCCAAATTATATTGAGGTCTAAACAGGAGGTCATGGGTTGAATCCTTCATGATAAAATTCCATACCTCGGATTGGATTGAACCCACGGTCTCTTGTTTGACCACTACACCAACAAGGCGAGTTCCTTGTGGACAATAGAATCGCCAGGTCAGGTTCAGTTGGATCACCGGGTATATTTCACATCGAGAGTCACTCAGTGTCACCACTCAGTTCACATCCACTGAATCCACTGATCATTAGTGGATTCCTTATTTGGACACCGTCCAGTTGACAAGGCTTCTAGGGACAATTTTTTCGTACCTTACCTAACAGGCTGTTCACACTGCAAGGATTTTTCTGTTTCGGAGCTATTGCGATTGGCTTGCAAAAGGGGAGGACACGTTAATTTTTGTCAAGAAAAAAAGAAGAAGAAGAAGAAGAAGAAGAAGACGACGACGAAGAAGAGAGAGGAAGAGGAGAAGAGGAGGAGGAGGAGGAGGAGGAAGAAAAGGATAAAGAGGAGCAGGAGGAAGAGGAGGAGGAGAAGGTAGATAGAGGGAGGGGATTAATCTCCAGCTTTGCAGGATATGATGGATGACCTCTCACAATACACGCATACAAAAAAATTGATTACATTTTATTAATATTTATAGCTTTTAATAACTTATACCTGTGCCTACCTACCTACTACCTTCTTCACCTATACCTCCCTAAATAGGAAAAGTCCAAACAGTAATGTACCGGGGGATGGATGTCCCAAATTTTCGGAGTTTGCCCCACAATAAAGCAGTAAAAAATTAAGCCGGAGGGGCTTAATTTTTACTTCCCCTAAATACGCCCCCTCCTGTAATTATACGACCCTACAAGCAGCAAATTAAAGGGAAAATCGTCGACTCAAGTTCTCGACGATTTTTCCTTAGGTTTAATGAACCCACTTCGTTTAGCCAGGCTGATTTCAGCAGATCAAGATCCGATTAACCAGATGCACGCCGTTGATAAAGTTTAACTAACCCATTCACTTCATTCAACCTTCAGCAAAAGTCCAGTCAAACAGTTTGTTTGTTTTTTTATTCTAAAAAAAAAGTCAATTGTACTATATCTTTCTCCCTTAAAAAAAAAAAAAATGAGGAGCTGTATGAAGTGAGAAGTCGGAGTTCATGTGGATGAGAACCCTGTCACTTAAAAGAAAGCCATTATATATATAAAAAAAAATGGTTCATATTGATACCTATAGCAATGGAGAGCATTGTTCAGTAACTCTATTTTTTATTTGCAATTTTTTATTTGTCTCCTAACATCTGACATTGTAATGTCGAGTTTATTGTTAGATATCATCAGATAGCTATAAAGGTAAACTAGTCGGAGTTCATGTAAATGAGAACCCTGTCACTTAAAAGAAAGCCATTATAAAATGAAAATTTGGACCGATTGCAATACTTTCATTACTAGTATAGCTCCGCTATACTGTAGTAATAGAAAGTAAAAAATGCCCCTGTTTTTCGTCACTGTACCGTCACGACAGCTTGCTTTATATAGTTAACCCCATTATGTGTTAATTACCTGTTATTGTTATCGTATTAATCAGAATACCTATTATAATGAGATATTGGGAAAATCCTACAATGCTGCAGTGAGCACCAAAGTTGTGACATAATAACACAAAGAAACTGCATTTTCCTTTTTTTCCCCCTTAATAAGAGAATGTTGGAGGAAATTTTTAATAGGCATTTACTATGGGGAAATGCTTACCTTAGAAATTTGTAAGTACAAAAATTATACATAAGATACAGGGGGGGGGGTAGCGTGGCCGAGTGGTCAAAGAAGAAGATATAGAAAGTAGAAAGATATCTGTCGTGAAATGAAACGTATTTTTTGTTGCACCCAGATGCAGCGTCTTGTAACATTAATTCGACTTGAGAATCTGTTTCCCGGCGTGAAATAGTGTGATACCATTTGACAGCAGTTTGTATTTACGAGGCAGCCACCAGCAAATAAATAAGCAAACGTAAAACAAAATGGTAAACTAGGTAAATCTTTATTTTCATGAACGTATAACTAGCATATGGATATCATCATTCTGTGTGTGAGTGTAGGAATATAGGGTGGTATGCTGTGTTATCTGGCAACCCAGACTTTGAGCAGCTCATCAATAAATTGTTATTGATTCTCTCTATAGGGAGTTCAAGAGTAAGTTACCTACATGTTTCAGGATCGGTTGCGAGTAGTCCACTGAAAAGAGTCCTGTTTTCATAATTCACTCATACATCTCTTCAAGGACCATATTGAACCTCGTTCTTTCCAAGCTTTGGGTCCAGAACAAGAACCAACTGGAACACCCTGTATATATGAAGTAATATTTTCACCCTGTAAATGTGAAGATTGTGAAGTAATATTTTCTCTTGAATTTATGCATCTTGTGTAGTGCATTTTGAAACCTGTGGTATGCTGTGTTATCTGGCAACCCAGACTTTGAGCAGCTCATCAATAAATTGTTATTGATTCTCTCTATAGGGAGTTCAAGAGTAGGTAAGTTACCTACATGTTTCAGGATCGGTTGCGAGTAGTTCACTGAAAAGAGTCCTGTTTTCATAACTCACTCACACATCTCTTCAAGGACCTTATTGAACCTCGTTCTTTCCAAGCTTTGGGTCCAGAACAAGAACCAACTGGAACACCCTGTACATATGAAGTAATATTTTCACCCTGTAAATGTGAAGTAATATTTTCTCTTGAATTTATGCATCTTGTGTGGTGCATTTTGAAACCGAAATTAGTCCAAAGCCAGCGTAAAGCTCTATGCAGAATGCTTTCAAAAGAATAGGGGCTCCAGTTCAGTCTGTATGGTTTATTATGTGAACTGAATGCAACTATGATTATACGATTATGTTTTTTATGCAACTAGGTATTGGAAAGAGATCGTTAGTACAATCCCCACAATCCATATCCGAAATTAGTCCAAAGCCAGCGTAAAGCTCTATGCAGAATGCTTTCAAAAGATTAGGGACTCCAATTCAGTCTGTATGGTTTATTATAGTGAACTGAATGCAATAACTTAATAACTATGATCATACGATTATGTTTTTTATGCAACTAAGTAGGTATTGGAAAGGGATGGTTAGTACAATCCCCACAATCCATATTACTAAGTGGAATTTCTAGATTCTATTAGAAGAAGATGATGTACCTAATTTACGACTGATCTGGGCGTTCTGTGAATGAAGTCGTGCATCGTTTGGTGGCATAATCTATGATAATCTGATGACATGAGGTCTTTGTAATATCTTCGGTGAAGGCTTTCTTCAGACTCTGTTGCCACCCAAAGAAGCAATGCTGCCACAAGTCACAGTGCCTTGTTTGGTAAACCGTCGTCAAATGAAGAAATCTCTGAAATGTTCAAAATCTTAGAAGAAAAAAAATATCTTCATGCTATAGGTAGGTACCTAATATTGTTGTAGGACATTCATTTCCTATTTATGACACAAACGGATTTTCACGGGAATCCGTTTTAAAAGGAAAAGGGCTTATCAGTTTATCTCTGATAAGCCCTTTCCATATTACTATACTAATAATGAAACCCCTCAAAAAAGACCTTGGCAGTGACCTACATTCTACAGTGACGACTTGGGGAAAAAAGTAGGTAGATACTCATAGGTAGGTAGTAAGCAGGTACCTATAGCGGCACAAGCAAAACAGTAGGTACCTATACAATGAAGTTAAAACAATCTTAAAGGCAAACTACCTCGCATACTTCAAACCTGCCTCATAATTATAACTCAAAGCATAAAATAAGCATAATTAAAGCATTAAGCAAGTTACCCCCTAATTATATTTTCAAAGTGATAGACATCTTAGTTATTCACGCATTTGAAGTTTTACCCCGATGGAAAGTCGTAAACCTATAAAAATGTGGAAACTTCAAAGGCAGACCTACTTATCGTGGAAAACGTAACTCGTGTGTGTAATACAGGTAGAGGTGTATATTAGGACTAGGTCATGGTCTGCAGTTAAAAATGAATGAAAGCAGGGGAGGTGCTAAAGCTCAAAGTATAAATGTTAGGGCCAAAATAATAATGATAATAATAGTGCTTATTTACTACTCGCATAGGACTGAAAAGTCCCTTTACTCCAGCAGTAGGCTACTACTATTATTGTGGTCAAATTCTCAAATTATATTGAGGATAAAATTCCATACCTCGGCTGGGATTGAACCCACGCCCTCCTGTTTACCAGGCGAGCGCCTTGACCACTACAAATATACATCCTTTGAGGGTACACAACTACAAACCCCCCTATCCCGGATACCACAGCCCGCATTACCTATAAAATTCCCTACAAGAAGATGTAATTTACGACTGATCTGGGCGTTCTGTGAATGAAGTCGTGCATCGTTTGGTGGCATAATCTATGATAATCTGATGACAAATGAGGTCTTTGTAATATCTTCGGTAAATCTTCGGTAAAGGCTTTCTTCAGACTCTGTTGCCACCCAAAGAAGCAATGCTGCCACAAGACACAATGCCTTGTTTGGTAAACTGTCGTCAAATGAAGAAATCTCTAAAATGTTCAAAATCTTAGAAGAAAAAAATATCTTCATGCTATAGGTAGGTACCTAATATTGTTGTAGGACATTCTTTTCCTATTTATGACACAAACGGATTTTCACGGGAATCCGTTTTAAAAGGAAAAGGGATTATCATCAGTTTATCTCTGATAAGCCCTTTCCATATTACTATATGTACTAGTAATGAAAGTATTCTCTCGTTTAATTGTCATGTAAGTCAAGATGATCTCCTGCGATATTGGATTTCTTGTCACGTGAAGCAACTCAAATGAACTGATTCGTGAAGAAGAAGAAGAAGAAGAAGAAGAAGAAGAAGAAGAAGAAGAAGAAAAAGAAGACGAAAAACGATTGGAAAGCCAATGAAAGATACATTAGTCTCAAAACTCCTTCTTTTTACTATGGTCTCAAAAGAGGTTAAATAAATTTTGAACCATCATTATGGTGCTCGTTTTGAGAAGGGAAAGAAAATTTTGCAAGAAAAGATAATAAATAACAAAAAGATGTAACAATCTCCCATTCATTGCAATTTTATTTTAGGTAATATAAATGTATATGCAATTTAATGCAACTTTGTTTAAAATTTACTGAATAAAAAAGCAACAACTTTACAACTGGAAAAACGTTACAAGTACGACAATATACAACTCCCTTTTTTTTTAGTTTCATTTTAACTTTCCTAGTAAATTTGATTTTACGAGTAAAAAAACTAAACTTTTCGTCATGAATTTTTAATAAGCTTGTCAGGCAACGTTTGACCATCGTCAGAAAGTATTTCTAGTCGTCAGGATCAACAATAGCTTTGTTTACTCAATATCATTAAAATTTACGGCCTATGGCCTCGATAGCCTCATGTTATTGCCTTGTTAAAGAAGTTTAGGGCTCTTTTTTGGAAAACAATCATTGCTTAAACTTGCAGGAGCGTTTCACAGCCTATCCAGGCTCGGGGCTGTTTCTAATAATGGGCTCTTCTTGCAACAATTGCTTGTTGCTCCGCAACTCTCCATGTCAAAGACATGGAAGTATTTCTAGTCGTCAGGATCAACAATAGCTTTGTTTACTCAATATCATTAAAATTTACGGCCTATGACCTCGACAGCCTCATGTTGTTGCCTTGTTAAAAAAGTTTCGGGCTCTTTTTTTGGAAAACAATCATTGCTCAAACCTGCAGGAGCGTTCACAGCCTATCCATCAGGCTCCGGGGCTGTTTCTAATAATGGGTTCTTCTTGCAACAAATGCTTGTTGCTTCGCAACTCTCCATGTCAAAGACATGGTAGACATTGTTCTTTTGTTCTTGGCGTCTTGCGAAGATTCCGACGAAGCAATCCATAAAATCACTTCTATTCAAAATCCTCTTGATGGAGGCTAGGAAAGAACACAAATCAACGAAGTGTCGTTTTATCCAGAGTTGAATGGAGAGAGTACAATGGTGACACCTTTATGTGTCACACCACTTCCGTCGTTAACGTTCAGTGCATATACATAATTAACACCACTTTCAACAGCTCTTACTTCAATATCATCATTAATTTACGCATAGAATCTTCATTCAATTCAATGACACTTTCATGAGGCTCAAAATGAATGTCTCCCAAACCTGGAGAAACAATTTATCTCTCATAGAATAGGTATGATCCAAGGCGACTTTCACACGGATGAAATTTTGTCGACTGAAATCTAGACGTTGCCTTTGGTGGGGCTGGTTTTTGGTATGGGTATGGGAATTGTTTTTCCTCGTTTGTGTACTTTTCCTTTGTGTCTTTTGTTTTTTTGGGCATTCAGGTTGGTAGGTATTTGTGGTGCACTTTATCCGTAAAATACCTACATGTAGCATTCAAGATGTAATTCAGGCTAAAGGTGTCTACAATACAGCCGATCGAAGTTGACTGACAGTTTTATTTAACTGAAGTTTTTGCGGCCCGCCAACTCTCTACCTTGGTCTCTTGCGGCCCTCGGGTGCCCTAAGGTTGGACAACCCTGGTTTGTGTACTTTTCCTTTGTGTCTTTTGGTTTTTTGGGCATTCAGGTTGGTAGGTATTTGTGGTGCTCTTTATCCGTAAAATACCTACCTTATGTAGCATTCGAGATGTAATTCAGGCTAAAGGTGTGTCTACACTACAGCCGATCGAAGTTGACTGACAGTTTTATTTAACTGATAGTTAGATGAATTGTTGATCTGACTCGAAAAAATCTCTACGGGTCCTGAAAGCTCACAATGGATAACAAGAACTAATCAGCGAATTTCCATTATAACATGCTGATATCGATTGAAATCAGTTCGATATTTTTAATGTGGACAGAATCAAACCGTGTGAAAGTCACCTTTAGATCAAATTCAGCAGGTAGCAAGGGGTGCCTGAGAAACTTTCTACTTGAACTTTCCCACAGAATTTTATTTTCGAATTTTTCCTTGTTCGATCAGTGGCGTGGGGTGATTACTGAATTCAGAGGTGTAGGGTTCTTCTTGGACTATCTCTTCAAGAAGGACAAAAACTTGAACAGATTTATCAAGGAAAGCGTTTCTAAGCTTGGACTAAAAACATTTTGCAGGCCATTAGGATTATTTGTGATGGATAGGAGTTGCCTATACGTAAATAGCTACTTACTTTAGGTACCTACTACTTATCCAGGGTTATTTTTTTCATGGCTGGATGACTGACCCTGTAACCCTGTGCACAGGATTCTCCTTTGTCATACGGACTTCAAGGCTGATAATATCGGTGGTACATAGACACTAGGTATATGAAGGTAAAGTTTGTAGGTACCACTTTGTAGTTTTTT
Organism: Diaphorina citri; assembly: GCF_000475195.1. Classification (NCBI taxonomy): domain Eukaryota; kingdom Metazoa; phylum Arthropoda; class Insecta; order Hemiptera; family Psyllidae; genus Diaphorina; species Diaphorina citri. The sequence goes on along the minus strand of NW_007378042.1, from coordinate 51,472 downwards.
GACTGTATGTACTTTTAGAATTATAAATACCTATCAGATCAGTTGGACATTTTTTTTTTTTCTTCTTTTTAAACTTTACCAAATTGAAGAACACCATCACCCTAAATTTAAATTCACCTCGTAGTCCATCTGCAGTTCTGCACGGGTAAATTTTTTTTTAGTTTCATTTTAACTTTCCTAGTAAATTTGATTTTACGAGTAAAAAAACTAAACTTTTCGTCATGAATTTTTAATAAGCTATCCTTGTCAGGCGAGGATTGTGCAAACCATCTCATCATCTTTTGTGACCATAAATGCATCATCAGATTAAAACTAATATCTGGGATGGAACTTCCTGTATTTTTTATTTGTTTCTGTATTCTGTTACAATATTAGGTATCCAGTCTGGAAACACTTTAGGTGACTCTCCACCCGTGATCTGCTCGAAAATTTATACCTATATGCCAGGCCCACTGATATCAATAATCTGCTCCAGCCCTGGACCCAATATCCTATCATTGCATTCCACATACTTTACATGTTGCCGTTTTTTTTTTTTTTTTGTTTCTGTATTCTGTTACAATATTAGGTATCCAGTCTTGAAACACTTCAGCTGACTCTCCAAGTCTCCACCCGTGATCTGCTGGAAAAATTTTATATGCAGGCCCACTGATATCAATAATCTGCTCCAGCCCTGGACCAATATACTATCATTGCATTCCTGTGGTACTTTACATGTTGCCACATTCCGTGCTGTAATTTTGTTTTCCAAAGTTTTTCCAACTTAATTAATTAGAAGTAAGCTCCTGAGCAATGAAAGTTTTATGCGCTTTTTGTAATACGAAGAAGATTTGGAAATCCGAAATCCTGAAGAGCTATGGAATATATGGATGTTAAAACGGGAGGTAGAATGCATATTTTTAATGGAAATGGGGGAGTAATTTTGTTTTCCAAAGTTTTTCCAACTTAATTAATTAGAAGTAAGCTCCTGAGCAATGAAAGTTTTATGCGCTTTTTGTAATACGTTTTT
>NW_007378042.1:0-50402 GCF_000475195.1 Diaphorina citri | reverse complement strand
CCATAGTCCGCCCTATACCGCCCACTCCGTCCACTTCATCATGCCATTAACAACACAACGTGCAAATTGTGTAACAAGATAATTAACAGTACCAAAAAAAAGGTGATTGTTACTTTTCTGAAATTATATTCAGTAGCAATAATTTCTGCAAATCAAGAGTGTTTCCAGAGGTTCAGCTGTTATTAATGGCCAAACGGCTATTTAGGGCTATACCGTGCAAAAAGTTACTACGAAGTTATGTATTATGTACCTAGGTATCTATATCTACTATCAGCTCTTTATCTATCCGTGTCTATGTATTTTATAAACCGGCAGAACGGCGCGACATAAAATTCTTTGCTAAACCGGCCCTATAGGTACAGATAATTTCAAATTCAAAAGGAAGATAATAATACAACGAACGCAACATAAATTACTCATGCCTATTTACATTTACCTGTACAAAACCTCTCCATCTGTGTTTATTCAACAGAATTGTGTCTTGAGACACCTCTATTGCCTCTTGTCACCACTCCCCGACTCCAATAAGGGTAACCTACAAAGTACCGACTAAATCGCCCAACACGGCCCATTCTTAAAAGGAGTAGCATCTAACTAGATAGGTACATATACTTATTTATATTGTGAGACACCTCGCACATTCCAATTTTTACAACTGCTGATGTCTCAGCAGGATTCCAATTGGTTGAGGCTGAATTTACGAGTGTGATTGCAACCAGAAAGCAACACACATAAATTACAAATCTGCGTGCAGATAGTTAACAGAGAGATTGCCGCTATTTAAATTGAGTGGTCTCAGATATAATACTTAATTAAAATGGAAATCAACGAAAAGGTGGTGTGAAATGTGAATCTGTGAACCCACAATGCTGTTGTAAGACACCATGATTAAAAAGTCCATTTCATCTAACAGAAGAGACACGGAAAATAAATTTCACAGTTTTTGTCTTCTCGATTTCCTATAGCTATTCCAAAACTAGTGGAAACAAACACAATTTAAATTGAGTGGTCTCAGATATAATACTTAATTAAAATGGAAATCAACGAAAAGGTGGTGTGAAATGTGAATCTGTGAACCCACATTGTTCTTGGAAGACACCATGATTAAAAAGTCCATCTCATCTAACAGACGAGACACGGAAAATAAAATTTTTGTTTCACAGTTTTTGTCTTCTCGATTTCCTATAGCTATTCCAAGACTAGTGGAAACAAACACCCACCCCGTATGGGCTATCAGAATTCTTCGAATCAGTATTGGTACTTTGAACAAGATTTTGGTACTCCTATCAACAAGCTTGATTCATAGCAAATCGAAATTATTATAATGACTTACGACATTCGGCACCAAAACCACAACCCATTTCCAGGCCCGCTTATAGCCTAACCGGGCCTTGAGGATATTCGACCAATAGGCCCCCCCTGGCAACAATATTTTACACAAGAATAGTACCATACAAAGGGGATTGCTCGAGCTTCATGAGCACGTGGCCCTCTGGAAAGATGTTAGATGATTGCGTACAAGAAGGGCCGACCCCAACAGTTACCGCTGATCAGGGAAAAGGCGAGGGAGATACATATATTTCCTTTTTTAATTTTGGAGCCCAGGCCGGGACAAATAGGACTGAAGTTGACAGAAGGGCCGACCCCAACAGTTACCGCTAATCAGGGAAAAGGCGAGGGAGATATATTTCCTTTTCTGATTTTGGGCCACCTTAAGGAGCCCAGGCCGGGACAAATGGGACTGAAATTGATGGATTGCTCGAGCTTCATGAGCACGTGGCCCTCTGGAAAGATGTTAGATGATTGCGTACAAGAAGGGCCGACCCCAACAGTTACCGCTAATCAGGGAAAAGGCGAGGGAGATATATTTCCTTTTCTGATTTTGGGCCACCTTAAGGAGGAGCCCAGGCCGGGACAAATGGGACTGAAATTGACCAGAGGGACCCCTTGTGAACGTCGGCATCGGCCCTGCTCATTTCAGCAGATTTCAACATACAAAAGGTGTTCCACCAATCTAAAAACACAATTTAAAGTTGTATTATTATTCCTCAAATGTGTCTGTACTACCGTACCTCTCTGAATTTTTTATCATTATTATTATTAATTAAATTATCGTTAAGTTTTATCAGTTGTTCGACGTATGATTTACAACTTAATTAAAGTATTGGGTATTATCTTTATTTCGCGTTTTATTTCTGGGTACTTTCACATCAACACGACGTTAAGTTTGCCTGAGGCAATTATACAGGGTGATGTGGGAGGAGAATGTTTTCGTTTTTAAATTTACTTCGATTGTGCTTCACAATTTCCAGACAGAATATATGTAGTTGAACTTTTCTTTCTGAATTTTCTCTCTTCTGCATTGCCCAGTCGGTCACCTATCCGGAAACCAACCACGTGAAAGTTACAACTTCAGTGATCTTCTTCGTCTTCTTTCTCTTCCTCGTCCTTCTCCTCCACACCCTTTTTATCCTATTTCTCCTTTTCTTCTCAAACTTCTTCACCTCTCCTTTCTGAAGGGCATCTTTCAAAAGGAAAACTCTCAAGAATTTCTCTTTCTTTCTCTTTTGCTACTCTAATTCAGTTCTAAATACCGTCTCACCTATTTTCGTTCGTCTTATTTAACAGATAAACATTAAAACGATAAAAAGTTATCAGGTTGTCCTCTTTATTTGTCTATTTTTATCGAAAGCCCGAGGAAAGGAAAGGGAAAGAAAGGGGAATTGTAAAGTAGCGGGAGCGTTTGCACAAAAAAAAAGATATAGAGAGGAAAAGAGAGATAGATAGAGAGAGAGAGAGAGAGAGAGAGAGCTTGCAAAAAGTTACTCCGAATTTTAAACTTTTCTAATGTCTTTTTTTATCCCATAACAAAGGAACGCTGAGACGTAATTTCACACTTGAAACTTTAAAGTGTGCAATTTTTATCTATTTTTCTTCTTTACATCCCCCAATTCTGGCGATTATTTTTATTGCAGAATCAATGGTGCACAAATACAATAATGGACACAAATACAGAAGTGTATTTGTTAACCCTTGACGGCCAAAAGCATTCATCTTGGATTTTTGCATTTTTTTCACCCTTCTTCTTCTTCTTCTTCTTCTTCTTCTTCTTCTTCTTCTTCTTCTTCTTCTTCTTCTCCTCCTTCTCCTCCTCCTCCTCTTTTTTCATCTACTGAGTTTGGGCATTTCCATTGTTTCTCTCTCTCTCTCTCTCTCTCTGACTGTGGGTTACCGCGATAATAGAGGTGCCCCAAAGGGTTAGGGTGATTGCCAACGCTTGCAATTCAGAATACCAAAATTGGGAAAGGAAGAGGGAGATAAAAGAACGAGAGAGAGAGAGAGTAAAACAAATGCTCACAAAAAATACATCTGTTCCTCACCTCACCTCCATCTTCCTTTCTCTATCTTCTCTCTCTCTCTCTCTTCGCTCTCTCTCTCTCTCTTCGCTCTCTTCCTCTCTAAGTCTTCCTCCTCTTCTCTCTCTTCTCTTCTCTCTCTCGATCCCCCTCCCCCAAAAACAAATACTGCATCCTTTATTTCTATCCATAGTCTATACGAGCATTACCTACCCTCCCTACCTCGTCCAATGCACGTAAAGGAAATATTAGCCGGGTGTACGTACTTGCATTACTTGTTTCATTTCATAAAAACAATATCTAGGTAGCATGTAAGAAACTGCGAGAGATAAAAAGGAAGACAGTAGAAGAAGAAATGTGCCAATTATTGGCTCATGCAGTTATGCATAGTACAATTTTATTGTGAGTTTCTCTTGTGGCATAAATTGACTATTGCCTCTTGTCACCACTCCCCGACTCCAATAAGGGTAACCTACAAAGTACCGACTAAATCGCCCAACACGGCCCATTCTTAAAAAGAGTAGCATCTAACTAGATAGGTACATACTTATTTATATTGCATTTAATACTTGTAGCTTGTACTATAACATCACTCCTTACAGGAATGGACACCAAAAGGCGATCCTTTGAAATTTTATTGAAGGCTTCTTCATAGTAGTTGAAATTAAGTTCCGTCAAAGGGCCAAATATAGGACTTGGAATTCTGATACTGTCATTACTTTCCACTAAAACTGGGAGATGCAATAAACTTACTTCAATAATTTAATAAAGAAAATATTGGAATCAGAATAACGTGACATTTCTCTTTATTAACTTAGCTCCAATTATGACCCAAGTCAATAAATTTTGCATCAAATCACACTACTCTTATTAGTAGAGGCAAGTACATACACATACTCATATTTAGCCGGAAAAAAATGAAATTTCATTGAAGGCTTCTTCATAGTAGTTGAAATTAAGTTCCATCAAAGGACCAAATATAGGACTTGGAATTCTGATACTGTCACCACTTTCCACTAAAACTGGGAGATGCAATAAACTTACTTCAATAATTTAATAAAGGAAATATTGGAATCAAAATAACGTGACATTTCTCTTTATTAACTTAGCTCCAATTATGAATTATGACTTTATGACCCAAGTCAATAAATTTTGCATCAAATCACACTACCTACTCTTATTAGTACAGGCAAGTACATACACATACTCATATTTAGCCGGAAAAAAGGGATGGAACTTCCTGTATTTTTTATTTGTTTCTGTATTCTGTTACAATATTAGGTATCCAGTCTGGAAACACTTTAGGTGACTCTCCAGTCTCCACCCGTGATCTGCTCGAAAAATTATACCTATATGCAGGCCCACTGATATCAATAATCTGCTCCAGCCCTGGACCCAATATCCTATCATTGCATTCCTGTGGTACTTTACATGTTGCCGCATCCCGTGCTGTAATTTTGTTTTCCAAAGTTTTTCCAACTTAATTAATTAGAAGTAAGCTCCTGAGCAATGAAAGTTTTGTGCGCTTTTTGTAATACGAAGACGATTTGGAAATCCGAAATCCTGAAGAGCTATGGAATATATGGATGTAAAACGGGAGGTAGAATGCATATTTTTAATGGAAATGGGGGAAAAAAGGTGATTGTTACTTTTCTGAAATTATATTCAGTAGCAATAATTTCTGCAAATCAAGAGTGTTTCCAGAGGTTCAGCTGTTCTTAATGGCCAAACGGCTATTTAGGGCTATACCGTGCAAAAAGTACTTACCTACACATCTTACTATATACGAAGTTATGTATGTACCTAGGTATCTATATCTACTATCAGCTGTTTATCTATCTGCGTCTATGTATTTTAAAAACCGGCAGAACGGCGCGACATAAAATTCTTTGCTAAACCGGCCGTAGGTATAGGTACAGATAATTTCATATTCAAAAGGAAGATAATACAACGAACGCAACATAAATTACTCATGCCTATTTACATTTACCTGTACAAAAGCTCTCCATCTGTGTTTATTCAACAGAGTTATGTCTTGAGACACTCGAACGGTAAGAGCTATAGAGACTTGAAATTTGGTATGTAGCTGTGAATATTTATTTTACATGCGAGTCGGTAAAAAGATATAACATACCTATACATATTCTGTAAAAATATATAACATACCTATGTATATTACCTATCTGGAATCGCGCGTTATCGAAGAATGTAAAATGTGGGCTTTCATAAAAAGAAGAAAAAAAGCCTTGGTTGTAAGGATATAAAAAGCGATAATATACCTACCTAGGTAAGCAGTCTGACTGAAGTAACACTAAATAGATCAGTTCTTTGGAGAAAACCGGGACTTAATAATGAGATTATGGGACTCCAAATTCCTAGCCGACAAACAATGTGAAATAATAAGGTGAAAGTTCTTTATTTCTTTTAGAGGAATAGGTTTACCTAATTGTGTTTGAACTTTAGCTGCCAGTTTGTTGGTCAACCTGTTCCCAACAAATGTCTACTCATACATTGTCCACTGATTCAGATGATGATAGCTACAGATACATTTAACCATTTCTTCCTCCCAAAAAAGGCTCAAGTTTTGAATACGAAACGAGTCATTTTTACCTGGCCCAATCTGCGTCATAAATAAAACAAATGATTCAGATGATGATAGCTACAGATACATTTAACCATTTCTTCCTCCCAAAAAAGGCTCAAGTTTTGAATACGAAACGAGTCATTTTACCTGGCCCAATCTGGGTCATAAATAAAACAAAAAAAAAGTTAGGCATATTTTTTTTCCCAAATGCTCATTACGTGCCGGTGTCCAAATGCAATAAAGAAAAACAAATGATCCCAAGGGAGGGGGAAAGGCTTAAACTTTTGAAATATATTATCCTCGTTCTTGGACTATCTCTTCAAGAAGGACAAAAACTTGAACAGATTTATCAAGGAAAGCGTTTCTAAGCTTGGACTAAGTTTTGCATGGCATTATGATTATTTGTGATGGATAGGAGTTGCCTACGTAAATAGCTACTTACTTTAGGTACTATACTTATCCAGGGTTATTTTTTTCATGGCCCTGTAACCCTGTGCACAGGATTCTCCTTTGTCATACGGACTTCAAGGCTGATAATATCGGAGGTACATACACACTAGGTATATGAAGGTAAAGTTTGTAGATACCACTTTGTAGTTTTTTTGACTGTATGTACTTTTAGAATTATAAATACCTATCAGATCAGTTGGACATTTTTTTTTTTCTTCTTTTTAGACTTTACCAATTTGAAGAACACCATCACCCTAAATTTAAATTCACCTCGTAGTCCATCTGCAGTTCTGCACGGGTAAACTTCTTGGACTATCTCTTCAAGAAGGACAAAAACTTGAACAGATTTATCAAGGAAAGCGTTTCTAAGCTTGGACTAAAAACATTTTGCATGGCATTATGATTATTTGTGATGGATAGGAGTTGCCTACGTAAATAGCTACTTACTTTAGGTACTACTTATCCAGGGTTATTTTTTTCATGGCTGGATGACTGACCCTGTAACCCTGTGCACAAGCTTCTCCTTTGTCATACGGACTTCAAGGCTGATAATATCGGAGGTACATATAGACACTAGGTATATGAAGGTAAAGTTTGTAGGTACCACTTTGTAGTTTCCCAACAAATGTCTACTCATACATTGTCCACTGATTCAGATGATGATAGCTACAGATACATTTAACCATTTCTTCCTCCCAAAAAAAGGCTCAAGTTTTGAATACGAAACGAGTCATTTTTACCTGGCCCAATCTGGGTCATAAATAAAACAAAAAAAAAAGTTAGGTATATATTTTTTTTTTCCAAATGCTCATTACGTGCCGGTGTCCAAATGCAATAAAGAAAAACAAATGATCCCAAGGGAGGGGGAAAGGTTTAAACTTTTGAAATATATTATCCTCGTTCTTGGACTATCTCTTCAAGAAGGACAAAAACTTGAACAGATTTATCAAGGAAAGCGTTTCTAAGCTTGGACTAAAAACATTTTGCAGGCCATTAGGATTATTTGTGATGGATAGGAGTTGCCTATACGTAAATAGCTACTTACTTTAGGTACCTACTACTTATCCAGGGTTATTTTTTTCATGGCTGGATGACTGACCCTGTAACCCTGTGCACAGGATTCTCCTTTGTCATACGGACTTCAAGGCTGATAATATCGGTGGTACATAGACACTAGGTATATGAAGGTAAAGTTTGTAGGTACCACTTTGTAGTTTTTTGACTGTATGTACTTTTAGAATTATAAATACCTATCAGATCAGTTGGACATTTTTTTTTTTTCTTCTTTTTAAACTTTACCAAATTGAAGAACACCATCACCCTAAATTTAAATTCACCTCGTAGTCCATCTGCAGTTCTGCACGGGTAAATGCCATAGTCCGCCCTATACCGCCCACTCCGTCCACTTCATCATGCCATTAACAACACAACGTGCAAATTGTGTAACAAGATAATTAACAGTAGGTATTAACCCAATTATTTATTTCGCATTACGAACACCGGTGCCAAGTTTTAATTAGGCAATAAAAAACAATTGTGTTTCAAGACTAATTGCCAGAGACATTATTTCATTTGTCATTTAATTAAATTTTAATAAAAACTTCGTCAGAGGTTATTTATTTCGCATTACGAACACCGGTGCCAAGTTTTAATTAGGCAATAAAAAACAATTGTGTTTCAAGACTAATTGTCAGAGACATTATTTCATTTGTCATTTAATTAAATTTTAATAAAAACTTCGTCAGAGAAAATTAATTTTGTAAGTAAGTCAAATGAGAATGAGAATCTATCATTTTGGCAACTAGGATTTCTTATCAGTTTGTCACCAGATAATAAATGCTTACATTGTTTTCCTACCCCTCGAAATACTCGAAAAACATCAAGTATATTAATCAGACTGTGAAAATTGACCAATGGATCCCAGGAACCCAGGATACATCAAAATCAAAGGCAATGCTAATAAAATCAGACATAGCAATGGCGAACTATTTATATCCAGAACAACATTCGGTTCTCCATATGAAAATAATGAACTAAACTAGGATTTCTTATCAGTTTGTCACCAGATAATAAATGCTTACATTGTTTTCCTACCCCTCGAAATACTCGAAAAACATCAAGTATTAATCAGACTGTGAAAATTGACCAATGGATCAAACCTAGGTATCCCAGGATACAAAAATCAAAGGCAATGCTAATAAAATCAGACATAGCAGCGAACTATTCATATCCAGAACAACATTCGGTTCTCCATATGAAAATAATGAACTCAATATCCAAACCGGCGCGGTACCTACAAAGTAAATATTCAATATTGACAAGGTAAACATTTCACGTCTCAATGGAGCAATAACGAGAGAACACGACAGACATTTCGCCTGGAAATAAGGTTGGAATGGAGTCAAGATAAACCTAGGTATCCCAGGATACAAAAATCAAAGGCAATGCTAATAAAATCAGACATAGCAGCGAACTATTCATATCCAGAACAACATTTGGTTCTCCATATGAAAATAATGAACTAAAATATATCCAAATCGGCGCGGTACCTACAAAGTAAATAATTAAATATTCAATATTGACAAGGTAAACATTTCACGTCTCAATGGAGCAATAACGAGAGAACACGACAGACGTTTCGCCTGGAAATAAGGTTGGAATGGAGTCAACACTCCAAACCGGCGCGGTACCTACAAAGTAAATATTCAATATTGACAAGGTAAACATTTCACGTCTCAATGGAGCAATAACGAGAGAACAGGACAGACGTTTCGCCTGGAAATAAGGTTGGAATGGAGTCAAGACGGGAAAGAGGAACGAAAAGGAGAAAAGAGGAAAGATGGAATGATTAATGGGATAGTAGAAGTAAAGGAAGAGAAATCATTTCTGCATTAGTTTAGTACCTAGTTTATTGAATCATACTCGTATTGTGGAGAAGCTCAGTATTTCAACAACTGTGCACCATATTTCAAATATTGTATCGACAGTGTGCAACTCAGTGATCATTGAGGGAACGAAAAGGTTAGTGCCAATCATTGATGGTAGTGAAACCTTTGTATGCTGTCAGTTAGAAAGATCAAATTAATCAGGCATAAAAGAAGACCCAAAGCATGAATAGTACAACCTTATAGTTATCATCAACCTAACGAAAAGCTACTACAGATCACCCGGATCTTCGAGCTCAGTTAGATATTTCAAATATTGTATCGACAGTGTGCAACTCAGTGATCATTGAGGGAACGAAAAGGTTAGTGCCAATCATTAATGGTAGTGAAACTTTTGTATGCTGTCAGTTAGAAAGATCAAATTAACCAGGCATAAAAGAAGACCCAAAGCATGAATAGTACAACCTTATAGTTATCATCAACCTAACGAAAAGCTACTGCAGATCACTCGGATCTTCGAGCTCAGTTAGGAATCAGTCAATCAGCTTAGCTCCGTAAATACGAAAAGCCCCCTCTGGGGCTTCTTATCAAACAGATTGAGCTAATGAATATAAATTTTTAACTTCAGTTTTCCCCCACGTAAAAATTCGCTCCACAGTTGACGACATTACTTAGCTCCGTAAATACGAAAAGCCCCCTCTGAGGCTTCTTATCAAACAGATTGAGCTGATGAATATAAATTTTTAACATTAGTTTTCCCCACGTAAAAATTCGCTCCACAGTTGACGACATTGCAAACCTATAACTTAACAAAATTATTTATAAAGTAAAGGAATAAAATAATGTTTTCTAAACATCATGAAACTTGAATAAGATGTAATTGTTTATTCTAGCAAAAGTATAAAGAATACATCAATCCCAAAGAGAACAATAAAGTTCAAAAACTTTGAAATCGAACATGAAACAAAACTATTTTATTCAATACAGGAGTCGGAAAAAGTATGTCCTCCTTGTCATGCAACATGCAATTCGCTTGAATAAGATGTAATTGTTTATTCTAGCAAAAGTATAAAGAATACATCAATCCCAAAGAGAACAATAAATTTCAAAAACTTTGAAAATGAACATGAAACAAAACTATTTTATTCAATACAGGAGTCGGAAAAAGTATGTCCTCCTTGTCATGCAACATGCAATTAGTAGGATGGGTTCTTTGTTATTGAATTTACCTATGTCATGAAGTTCCTGTAAATAATAATCATTTGAAGGAATAAAAGGTCTTTGTACCAAATACTGTAACATTCCCTGCAGAGCGCAGACGAATCTTTCTAGATTCATCTGCGCTGAAACTGAGGTTTTTTTTCTTCAGACTCTGTTGCAACCCAAAGAAGCAATGCTGCCACAAGTCACAGTGCCTTGTTTGGTAAACTGTCGTCAAATGAAGAAATCTCTAAAATGTTCAAAATCTTAAAAGAAAAAAATATCTTCATGTTACAGGTAGGTACCTAATATTGTTGTAGGACATTCTTTTCCTATTTATGACACAAACGGATTTTCACGGGAATCCTTTTTAAAAGGAAAAGGGCTTATCAGTTTATCTCTGATAAGCCCTTTCCATATTACTATACTAGTAATGAAAGTATTCTCTCGTTTAATTGTCATTTAAGTCAAGATGATCTCCTGCGATATTGGATTTCTTGTCACGTGAAGCAACTCAAACGAACTGATTCGTGAAGAAGAAGAAGAAGAAGAAGAAGAAGAAGAAGAAAAAGAAGATGAAAAACGATTGGAAAGCCAATGAAAGATACATTAGTCTCAAAACTCCTTCTTTTTACTATGGTCTCAAAAGAGGTTAAATAAATTTTGAACCATTATGGTGCTCGTTTTGAGGTAGACGCTAAAGTAGGGGAAGTGGAATGAAAAACACGCGTCGGGTTCGCATCGCACCCACGTCGGAATGAAAAACAGACCTAATACCTACAATTTTCTTGGCTCCTTTGCTTTGCCTGTACATTTCACAAATTTTCACATTAAAATATATTATGTGTTCTGGGTCGAACCAAAACCAAAATTTGCCGCAAAAGAATTAAGGAAAGATCCATAGACCAATGCCAAAGACATTTTGCACATAAACATAGCGCAAACCTCAATGTTAATATACATTGACTAAAACCAAAAACTACAAGAAAATAGATAATATCAAAAAGGTTTCAAAGAAAAAAAGTACATTACCCATACCCCAACCTACTTACAAACCTCCTAGGTAGTAAAACCAGACTCCATCCATAGACCAATGCCAAAGACATTTTGCACATAAACATAGCGCAAACCTCAATGTTAATACACATTGACTAAAACCAAAAACTACAAGAAAATAGATAATATCAAAAAGGTTTCGAAGAAAAAAAGTACATTACCCATACCCCAACCTACTTACAAACCTCCTAGGTAGTAAAACCAGACTCCCATTATTAGGTTTTTAATTGTACCTCCGCTAATGCCAGTAAGTTTTTGGAAATTTTCGAGCGATATTATTCAATGTATTGGCACACATTTTTTTATTGGGCTTTTATTTATCTTTATTGCTTGCCTTTTCCCAATTTCATTTACACCCCATTAAATAATAATTAGGTTTTTATTGTACCTCCGCTAATGCCAGTAAGTTTTTGGAAATTTTCGAGCGATATTATTCAATGTATTGGCACACATTTTATTTTATTGGGCTTTTATTTATCTTTATTGCTTGCCTTTTCCCAATTTCATTTACACCCCATTAAATAATGAAAAAAAAAAAATGTGGGCTTTCATAAAAAGAAGAAAAAAAGCCTTGGTTGTAAGGATATAAAAAGCGATAATATACCTACCTAGGTAAGCAGTCTGAAGTAACACTAAATAGGTGTGGGCTTTCATAAAAAGAAGAAAAAAAGCCTTGGTTGTAAGGATATAAAAAGCGATAATATACCTACCTAGGTAAGCAGTCTGAAGGAACACTAAATAGGTCAGTTCTTTGGAGAAAACCGGGACTGAATAATGAGATTATGGGACTCCAAATTCCTAGCCGACAAACAATGTGAAATAATAAGGTGAAAGTTCTTTATTTCTTTTAGAGGAATGGGTTTACCTAATTGTGTTTGAACTTTAGCTGCCAGTATAGAATAACCTAGTGCCTTATTTAAACGGTCAAACGGAGAATGGACAATCCCAAAAGCTATTAGGCACAACAGACATAATTTGAAGACCCGAGATTTGGTATACCTGCCTGTCCACTTATGTACAAAGATTCATCAAATTTTCTCGTAAGCATTACATGGAAAGCTAAAAAGACAATTTTTATAACAGGGCCAATTGAAAATTTTCCTCATATCACTTACCACTCGAGCTTCATACAAAGTTTAAAACGGGTTAACACATTCGAGCGGAGTGGAATTGAATTGCAGTCTTGTTTTGGCACAAGCCGGGAACGCCTCTGCAAATGATGCAGTTTATAATTAAATTTATTGTAGTCAGAACGAGAGAGAGAGAGAGAGAGAGAGAGAGAGAGAGAGAGAGAGAGAGGAGAGAGAGAGAGTAAAACAAATGCTCACAAAAAATACATCTGTTCCTCACCTCACCTCATCTTCCTTTCTCTATCTTCTCTCTCTATCTTTCTCTCTCTCCCTCTCTTCCCTCTCTCCCTCTCTAAGTCTTCCTCCTCTTCTCTCTCTCGATCCCCCTCCCCCAAAAACAAATACTTCATCCTTTGTTTCTATCCATAGTCTATACGAGTATTACCTACCTAACTACCCTCCCTACCTCGTCCAATGCACGTAAAAGAAATACTTATTATTAGTCGGGTGTACACTTGCATTACTTGTTTCATTTCATAAAAACAATATCTAGGTAGGTAGGTACTGGAAAAAAAATCTACTAAAAAAAAACACTATTTGCGGCAATAAAATTCAATTAGTAGCCATTTACAAAGCTATCGAAAGAAAGACATTTCAAAGAGAAAGATGATGAAACATCAAGAGGTCACATTCCTTCCACCGTAAGATAGGTGCCTATCTCATAAACATGAACAGAACTCGAATGCTGTCTTTTTAGGACGAAGTATTTCTGCTGGATGTTACAAAGGGTGAAACCATTTAAAATTTAATAGGACTCTGAACTGACGCACTTGATGCCTAATTGTATTCTGCTTGTATCTACGATCTACCTAATTAGTAATTACATATTGGAATTTCTGTTGAAATGAAGCAGCAACAAACACATTCTCGTCTTTCAGGAGTTTATGGTCGTATGCGAATATAAAGAGAAGCAGAGATAACCCTGTTTCTTTTACTGTTTTTCCCACAAATGCATTTTCAAAGCTAGAGAGATTCGGTGGTGGAAGATATTTTTCTCTCGAAAGATAAAGTGTTTTTATTATTTCTGTCTCCTTGCTTGCAGCTCACTTGTAATTTTCTGCTTGTGTGAGGGACAAAAATAGAAGATTTCTCTAATGTCTGATGGTGGCAGAGAACATAATCCGTTTTTATTTGCTTCAAGTATCACACCTTCCCTAAGCACATTATTTTGTGACCGGAGGACAGAGATTTCCATCTTGTTTTCCTTGGAAAGTCACGTCCTGGAAAAATTTCCAGACAAAGTAATAGTCTTATCAGAGAGACGAAGAAAAACTGTAATAGGGGATTTTAATTGGATTATTGGAATTAGGTCAAATTTGATCTTTGTTCAATAAAGTGTATAATGTAAAAAAAAAAAAAATAGATATATATAATTATTTGCGGACTACACATATAGGTCTTATTATGTAGGTAATTTGTGAATGACTGTAAAGAAACATGTACCAAATATAATAGGATAATGCTGAAACACTTCAACTAAACAGTCAATAGGTACATAGATACATTGATAATGTTATGAACTAGATGAAAGTACCAAAGTCATAACAAATATTCATATAGGTATCAAGATTACCAGGAGATCGAAGATGCTCATTTTTATTACTTTCCTTATCCTATTAGGAAGGAAAGTAATGTAATCGACTTGCAGCTCACTTGTAATTTTCTGCTTGTGTGAGGGACAAAAATAGAAGATTTCTCTAATGTCTGATGGTGGCAGAGAACATAATCCGTTTTTATTTGCTTCAAGTATCACACCTTCCCTAAGCACATTATTTTGTGACCGGAGGACAGAGATTTCCATCTTGTTTTCCTTGGAAAGTCACGTCGTGGAAAATTTTCCAGACAAAGTAATAGTCTTATCAGAGAGACGAAGAAAAACTGTAATAGGGGATTTTAATTGGATTATTGGAATTATCATATTTACCTTCATACTGCTCCTTGAGATCTAAAATTCTACAGTCATGGTGTTTATACAAGGGTATTCTTCGTACATAAATATGTTGAAAAAGAAAGCACAATATCCCGTTGGAAATAAGAAAATGAGAACTACTTTTCCTCTGTTCATTTTAATCGCCGATTTATTTCGTTTTCTTTAAAGAAAGCACAATATCCCGTTGGAAATAAGAAAATGAGAACTACTTTTCCTGTGTTCATTTTAATCGCCGATTTATTTCGTTTTCTTTGAAGAGGTAATTTTCTTTATGTACATTCTGGGTCAATCCGGGAACGGTATTGTGGATACCGTATTGTTGTATTGATTTGTATTTTTTCGAATTTCTTTCACATTGTTTTAGTTTCTCTACGTGCTAAGATGATAACTGTTTTTAAATACATATGTTCTTTAGAAACTCATCAGTTTTGTCAAAACCAGTTTTTAGGTGTTTTGTAGTAGGTACTCGTACCTTTGTGTGCAGCACAGTCTGAACCAGCTACTGAAGACAACCAGAGGCTACATATCAAAACAAATATGACAGAATGCATTACTAATATAACAAGATACATTTTGTTGTATGTATGTAAGAAACTGCGAGAGATAAAAAGGAAGACAGTAGAAGAAGAAATGTGCCAATTATTGGCTCATGCAGTTATGCATAGTACAATTGAGGAGCTGGGTGCAAAAAGGGCAATAAATTAAAATCATCAAACTGAGATATTTAACTTTAAAGCTTAAAGTTTTCAATTTTTCATCAAAATCCTTGAAAGGTAATAATTAAAGTATTAAAGTATGTTTTCATCCAGCACACTCGTGGTTTGTTTTATAGTTTCATAAACATTGTAGAAACATCTTGGAATTCTTGGACTCCTGAACACTTCAACATTTTCTACAAATAGCTACCAGCGATACGTCGTGTTGTAATTACACAAAAAAATAGAGATAGACCAGACAAGATAATGGCCTATCTAGGCCTTTGACCTCTTTTGTGACGCAATTGAAATGAGCCATAATTTATAGGAATCTGAACTTGTGGGCTGAAATAAAGATTCATGACAAACTTTCAAATCTGAAGGCAGGTAATTTAAAACCTGAGACTGGATAAGCAGATTAAAGCAATCCTAAACGACCTATGATTGACGGAACGAATTGTGGATAAAGTTTGAAGTTTTAAACGCAACTACATAATTCTATTCAAAAAACCGTTTTACGCAAAAAGGGCAAAAAATCCATATTTCCCTTTTTGCACCCAGCTCCTCATTGCAACTTTATTTATGTGGAAATATTGAAACCCCCTCCACCTTTTGAAAGAGTATGTAAATCTCCATTCAATAAGTTTTGTTCGTACTGGGTCTTCAAAACGTACGTACATATAGAATGTGCTCTTCAGCCAAGCAAGATAGTAGGTCGGTATTTTTTCCAACAAAAAGATGGTCTCATCCAGCACACTCGTGGTTTGTTTTATAGTTTCATAAACATTGTAGAAACATCTTGGAATTCTTGGACTCCTGAACACTTCAACATGTTCTACAAATAGCTACCAGCGACACGTCGTGTTGTAATTACACAAAAAATAGAGATAGACCAGACAAATAATGGCCTATCTAGGCCTTTGACCTCTTTTGTGACGCAATTGAAATGAGCCATAATTTATAGGAATGTGAACTTGTGGGCTGAAATAAAGATTCATGACAAACTTTCAAATCTGAAGGCAGGTAATTTAAAAACCTGAGACTGGATAAGCAGATTAAAGCAATCCTAAACGACCCATGATTGACGGAACGAATTGTGGATAAAGTTTGAAGTTTTAAACGCAACTACATATTTTGCATTTCCTGACAGTTTCTCTAGCGTTTGTTTTCTCGCGATAATTTTTGAACGGTCAGTACGATTTCGATTAAATTTGATAAAAATGTTCAAATGTTGGTAGACCGTTCAGAACTGGCGGAATAAATTGAAAGAGTCTCAGAACCGCAAGGCGTATTGCGTATTGCAAATTCTATTCCACGACAGTAAAGAGAAGAACCACAAAGACTTGAAGACTAGCAGCGAACATTTACACTAGACATCAATGGGAACATTGGTTGAGGGAAGTGAAAACGAAACCATTGAAGAACATCAGCAAGTAAGAATAACGTCAAATCAAACACACAAAACTGGAGGGGGAAAAACTGATAGCAACCTAAAAAGGATTTCTTTCTTAGTAAGGAGGTAGGACTGATTTTTGGAAGACACTGAATTTTAGTTGCAGCTACTATTGTGAGGAATATCACGAGCCTTTCACATATTTTGCTTAAGAAAGAAACGAAAGTCAGAAAATCCATACCTACTTTCGGCTGGTCCAGTATTGAACATTTCTATTTCTCTGTTTCAGAAACGTTTTAAACGCAACTACATAATTATTTTGCATTTCCTGACAGTCTCTCTAGCGTTTCTTTTCTCGCGATAATTTTTGAACGGTCTGTACAATTTCGATTAAATTTGATAAAAATGTTCAAATGTTGGTAGACCGTTCAGAACTGGCGGAATAAATTGAAAGAGTCTCAGAACCGCAAGGCGTATTGCGTATTGCAAATTCTATTCCGCGACAGTAAAGAGAAGAACCACAAAGACTTGAAGACTAGCAGCGAACATTTACACTAGACATCAATGGGAACATTGGTTGAGGGAAGTGAAAACGAAACCATTGAAGAACGGCAAGTAAGAATAACGTCAAATCAAATACACAAAACTAGAGGGGGAAAAACTGACCGCAACCTACAAAGGATTTTTGTAAGGTAAGACGCTCAATTAGTATTTTAGTTGCAGCTACTATTGTGAGTAATTTTATCATTTTCACTAGCCTTTTACAGATTTAGCTTACAGAAAATCGAAAGTCAGAAAATTCTACTAAGGACTAGTCCAGTATTAAACATTTCTATTTCTGTGTTTCAGAAACGGAACAAATTCTAGATTCACATGGTGCACTAGCTGTTCGGAATCCTTGTCTAACATTCTAGTTACCTGCATGTCATGGCTCAAAGCTCAAAGTTGCGCTCGGCAACATAACAATGTCTAATCAGATCGGACAAGCTTGCTGGCAAGTACCACCCAACTTTTGAAGTTTCCAGAGGATAATGGGAAGCCAATAACAGTTTCTTTGCTATTCTCTTGAAATAGAGTCGTCTTGACTCCCTTTAAGTACATTTTATCCCTTAGAGATAGACTTACAGATGTAGATTGTAGGTACCAAGTTATGTATATTTATTTCTTCAGAATTAGTTCAGAAACGAATTCTAGATTCACATGGTGCACTAGCTGTTCGGAATCCTTGTCTAACATTCTAGTTACCTGCATGTCATGGCTCAAAGCTCAAAGTTGCGCTCGGCAACATAACAATGTCTAATCAGATCGGACAAGCTTGCTGGCAAGTACCACCCAACTTTTGAAGTTTCCAGAGGATAATGGGAAGCCAATAACAGTTTCTTTGCTATTCTCTTGAAATAGAGTCGTCTTGACTCCCTTTAAGTACATTTTATCCCTTAGAGATAGACTTACAGATGTAGATTGTAGGTACCAAGTTATGTATATTTATTTCTTCAGAATTAGTACCTATGTATGTTTTTGTAGGCGTTTTCAAAAAAGTTACCATTAAATAACGCCCATTAAAAAACAAAAAGAGGCAGCGAATTTGGTGAACTTGCAAGATCCTTATCATGCACTTTTATGTTAGGCTTTTACTAGTTTTATTGGCAAACAAAAGACTTTTTTTACATTTTCTTTAAAATCTACCCAAGTACCTAAATTTGTTTTATATGATTGGGGTTTAACGTCACTGTACGGGTATACATAACTGCTGCCCACCTTCTCATTATAACCTCAGCCGGCCTGAGTGGGGCCAGGAAAAACCACCAGCACTCAATTGCACGGATGGCCACCAATCCGGTTACCAACCTTGCGCAAAGTTGCTCAAATAAATTTTAAATGGTTTGTTGGCACTATGGACAATCGGCAAGTTGTTAAATAACTCTTCACCGCAATAACTTCACATATTGACAGTAATAACTTCACATATTGACACGAATGTCCACTCCGTTAGCTTTCGATAGCACGTTTTGTCCTCGACCATCAAGAACTATGGACAATCGGCAAGTTGTTAAATAACTCTTCACCGCAATAACTTCACATATTGACACGAATGTCCACTCCGTTAGCTTTCGATTGCACGTTTTGTCCTCGACCATCAAGTAGGAAAACAATAAAGTTTTTTCCGTCCACTCCACAAGACGTAAGACGTTTTTCAACCTTTCACCGCTGCACAAACATTGTAAGAGGCAAGGGGAGGTGTGAAAGTGGCCAAGTACGTGACAATTGAGCAGTAAAATTAGGGGGGGGGAAAGAGGGTTATTAGATGTGATGAAATTTCATAAAGATTAGCCCTTACCAGCTAGCTCCCTGTGCTGTTATTGTTCATGAATTTGGGTGAAAGAGCTCCTCCAGGAGAACCATGCCACTTAAAATAAAGACATAAAAAATGTATGGGTATGAGGAAATCATCTTCGTACTTTAATGCCCTTGTGAGTTTTTGGAGTTCTGGTCCAAAATTTTCAAGTTTTTCCCCTCTTGTAAAATTCGATCTAGGGAAAAATCGCAGAACATTGTGCTTAAGCTTGAGGTCGAACTATACTTACCAGGAAAAACTGGACGAACAAAAGCATTTTGGACATAAAAAATGTATGGGTATGAGGAAATCATCTTCGTACTTTAATGCCCTTGTGAGTTTTTGGAGTTCTGGTCCAAAATTTTCAAGTATTTCCCCTCTTGTAAAATTCGATCTAGGGAAAAATCGCAGAACATTGTGCTTAAGCTTGAGGTCGAACTATACCTACCAGGAAAAACTGGACGAACAAAAGCATTTTGAAACACTGTGCTTATGATCTCTTTAGTCTTTATTCAAGCTTCTTTTGTTGGAACTTTATGCTCCTCAGGGCTAACCATAATGTGTCGGGAGAAAAATAAACACTTGCTCCCTACGTGATTGAATTATTTTCTCTTCTGAACTTGAGCATCAAAGATGTGACAATTCACCAAGGGAAAATGGAACTTAATAACACTCCACCAAACTCAGCGGTAGGGTGCTTAGTGCAGTGGACTTTCGGATCTGGAGGTTGGTGGTTCAAGACTGAACTGCATCCTACATCCTTCTCAGCTAGTTACTTACATCTTTCTTAGAAAATACCTATACGCTAACACTTAACGCTAACACTTGTGTTGTGAATTCTACAGTTTACTGAACCAGCAGTCACACATTCTTAGAAAATAGCAAAATACTTGTACATACTTACATTACTTACCTACTTAACTTACTGTTACTAACACTTGAGCTTTGAGTTCTACAGGTTACAGAAACATTCTTCTTAGAAAACACATACCTACCTACCTACTTACACTCAACTTACTATTACTAACACTTGAGCTTTGAGTTTTACAGGTTACAGAAACATTCTTCTTAGAAAACACATACCTACTTACACTCTCTCGGTCTGAAACATTGTACTGAAAGATAAACAGAAGCTGTTCCATATCTGTTCAAGCCAGGCCCGTCCGTATCCAGGATTTTAGGGAGGAGGGGAGGGCAAGAACCCGAAAAGTGGCTTAGGAGGGGATGCTCCAAATAATAGGCCAATACTTCTACTATCCGTGTCCGGAAGAACGAATATCAAAGTCAAATATTGCGCCAGTATGTTGCAGTCCTGATTGCGATTTCATTGGCTGCTGTTAGATCTTAATACATTGAGGAGCAACAAAAGCCCGAAGGAGGTCCCCGGGCCTCCTGGGCCTAATACGGCCCTGGCTCAGGCCACCTGGGTTGACTATTAACGATCGATCTGTCTACTTTTTCTTTCTCACCGACTACTGCCTTCTCATTTATGCCACTTTTGATTCAATAAAATTCCAACAGCTCCGTGAATGGTGTCAAACACAATGGCATGTACCTCGTTATAAATTCGCTCGTTCTGGCGAGACTGTTCGCTTGTTTACTGTCCTACGTGTCCGGAAGAACGAATATCAAAGTCAAATATTGCGCCAGTATGTTGCAGTCCTGATTGCGATTTCATTGGCTGCTGTTAGATCTTAATACATTGAGGAGCAACAAAAGCCCGAAGGAGGTCCCCGGGCCTCCTGGGCCTAATACGGCCCTGGCTCAGGCCACCTGGGTTGACTATTAACGATCGATCTGTCTACTTTTTCTTTCTCACCGACTACTGCCTTCTCATTTATGCCACTTTTGATTCAATAAAATTCCAACAGCTCCGTGAATGGTGTCAAACACAATGGCATGTACCTCGTTATAAATTTGCTCGTTCTGGCGAGACTGTTCGCTTGTTTACTGCCCTATTTATTCTTTATTATTATTCTATTTTGTTTTTTATTTCATTTTTATTATTATTATATGTATTTTTTATCTAAAAGAAGTGACAACCATCGATGGATTGTCAATCAGGCTCCTGAAAGAGAGAGAGAGAGAGAGAGAGAGAGAGAGAGAGAGAGAGGGAGAGAGATATAGTACAATTGACTTTCTTTTAGAATAAAAAAACAAACAAACAAACTGTTTGACTGGACTTTTGCTGAAGGTTGAATGAAGTGAATGGGATAATTAAACTTTAGTGTCCTTTATCGACGGCGTGCATCTGCATCTGGTTAATCGGATCTTGATCTGCTGAAATCAGTTGAACGAAGTGAGTTTCAAATTCTCGACGATGTTTCCTTTAGTTTCTTGTTCGTAGGGCTGTATTTAGGGATTTTAGGGGCTGAGGAGGGCCGTCGATTACCTACATTACTTTCCTTATGGGAACAGGAAAGTAAAATAGGATAAGGAAATTAAAAATTTAGAACCTTATTGTCCTTATTACAGCTGGTGAAAGGGTTGCCCTTTATCTCATTTGGGTACCCATGTGTCGAAAATGCTGAAAAATAGGCTGTGTCAATATCCTCACCCTTACTCAGGTATACGTACCTTACCCTATAGGTGAAGAAGGTAGTGAGTAGGCACAGGCAAAATTTATTAAAAGCTATAAATAATAATAAAATGTAATCAATTTTTTTGTATGCATGTATTGTGAGAGGTCATCCATCATACCCAAAGCTGGAGACTAATCCCCTCCCTCATCCTATCTACATTATCCTCCCCCCTATCTACCGCCTCCTCCTCCTTCTTCTTCTTCTTCTCCTCCTCCTCCTCCTCCTCTCTCTACTTCTTCTTCTCCTCCTCCTTCTCTTCTTCTTCTTGCCAAAATTAACATGTCCTCCCCTTTTGTACGCCAAAAATTGGAATGAATCATTTTAAATGCACGGCTGTGGCTCAGGTCTAATAATTTATCAACGACTTAATAGGTATCTACGCGATCGCAATAACTCCCAAACAGTGCTGTAAGTACTTGTAAATCTCTTCAAGTACAAGTAGATCATTTTACTGCAAGTAGTTTGATTAGAAATACTTATTTTCGACTGGAAACATCGGATAATGAACTGCAAGTACATTTACTTGTAATTTTACTTGTTTATTCCAATGACAAGTACAAATACAAGTACTTGAACTTTGTAATTGCAAGTAATTGACACGACTTTGCCTTTGAATCTAAAAAGTGGGTATATAAAAATTGAAAACGGAAAAATTGTCCCTAGAAGCGAGCGTGTTATACCGGTAGGTATCACTATAGCGGTAGGTTAGGTATACAGGTATGTAGGCTTATAATTTATTGGGCTATAATTTATCGTTTTGTTATAGAGGCGCGCGCGACTTGCAATCAAAAGTTCAAATCTCTACGAAAGTGTTTTATTTCCTACAGGGTGTTTTATAAAAAAAGAGCGACCGCATCAGGCGAACTTCCGACCAATGTAAAAAGGTAGGTACCTACCTATTATTATTATTAATTGTTGTTGGAGAGAGAAAGAGAGACAGACGGTCAGACAGATAATGACCATAAATAAATAACTGATGTGTCGATATGGTTTTGCAAAGGCAAATCTTTTGTTACAAGAGGAATTTGGGAGTTCTACGTTATTTCTCCAAGAGTTCTATATCTAACCTAAAACGGTTATGATGACGATAAAGTTTGTGATCAAAAATCACATTTCCAGCAAAACTGACTCGTTATTGTTATAGGATAACGTTTGGGAGGTTATTTTGCTGAATGTCGTTTGCCGCATTAAACCCCCTAATGTTTGCTTCCAATGACCAAATCCCAAATCAGCTATTTCTAGCTGAGAGATAGCTGAAATTTATGTTTGCCGGTATTATACATACTCTGTGTAGGTATGTGTGTAATTTAGTTTGTGGCCTAATAATGCCTACAGAACAAAATTCGGCAGTAATTTGTTCCATCTTTGATCGCTAATGTAAATTTGATATCTTTATTTTATTTCATAAGTCGGACTTTTACCTGATTAAAACAAGATCATTAATTGAATCTATTTGAAGTGTGGATTTGTAGGTTCCAAACTTACCTGAAATCAGAAGAAAAATAAAATGAAAATTAATTATTAGTTAAAAATCGCTCGGGCAAAAAACTTTCTTCATTTATTTCTTTAGCACGATTACATTTTCCTGCTTCAGATTGTTATAAACACAATCAGTCGAACACTGAAAATTACTAAATGACGTACACACCTATCAGTATCAGCATAGGCCTGATAACTCTGATAAGTAAGGTATTTTTCAGATTCAAAATATAAAGCTATGTATAGTCGACGCGACAGCCGTCAATCGACGAGGTGAATATAGGTTGTCGAGTGTCGAGGCAGTGTGGACGGTTTCAGTGGATATCGATCGACCGTCGACTATATTATGTGGACACAGCTTAATGATTCCAAATAAAAGCATAAAAAAGTTGATATACCTAAAGGCTGATGTGTAAAAACCTCAGTGAACCAACAAATAATAGTTGATGTTTTCAGTAGTTGAACGAGAGAGAGCCCATTTACATTGATGGCAGCTTAGAGCTGCTGGGGATTTGCTTTACATGTCATCTCACATTAGAGTTTAGTGTCCTAGGATATTCAACCCAGCCCACACATAACAGTCATCAGTGTCATTACGCTAAACCGAAACAATGGACATAGGACACCCCATCAGATTAATGTGGGGTGGGAGGGGGTAAACACCCCATCAGATTGTGGGGTCCGAGGGGTAAACACCCCAATAGGGTCGACTATTATGTGGACACAGCTTAATGATTCCAAATAAAAGCATAAAAAAGTTGATATACCTAAAGGCTGATGTGTAAAAACCTCAATGAACCAACTAACAGTTGATGTTTTCAGTAGTTGAACGAGAGAGAGCCCATTTACATTGATTGCAGCTTAGAGCTGCTGGGGATTTGCTTTACATGTCATCTCACATTAGAGTTTAGTGTCCTAGGATATTCAACCCAGCCCACACATAACAGTCATCACGCTAAACCGAAACAATGGACATTGGACACCCCATCAGATTAAAATGGGGTGGGAGGGGGTAAACACCCCATCAGATTGTGGGGTCCGAGGGGGTAAACACCCAAATAGCGTAGAAGGCAAATACCCCATTAGATTGAGAGGAGGGCATAGCCCATTAGGACAATTTATGTGACAGTAAATTTCGTTCGAATCTCCCTCACAGTTTGTTTCATTATTGGGATTTTCATGGAAAATTGCAAACTTTGATCTCTCAAAAGCTTTTCCCGGAGGGAGGTAGGGGCGAGGGAGGGGATATTGATGTCAAAAATCACATTTCCAGCAAAACTGACTCGTTATTGTTATAGGATAACGTTTGGGAGGTTATTTTGCTGAATGTCGTTTGCCGCATTAAACCCCCTAATGTTTGCTTCCAATGACCAAATCCCAAATCAGCTATTTCTAGCTGAGAGATAGCTGAAATTTATGTTTGCCGGTATTATACATACTCTGTGTAGGTATGTGTGTAATTTAGTTTGTGGCCTAATAATGCCTACAGAACAAAATTCGGCAGTAATTTGTTCCATCTTTGATCGCTAATGTAAATTTGATATCTTTATTTTATTTCATAAGTCGGACTTTTACCTGATTAAAACAAGATCATTAATTGAATCTATTTGAAGTGTGGATTTGTAGGTTCCAAACTTACCTGAAATCAGAAGAAAAATAAAATGAAAATTAATTATTAGTTAAAAATCGCTCCTCGGCCTTTTGGCTAAGATCAAAGTGTAGTAAAGGTGTGTACTATGTATCCTATTCAAAAACACAAGAGCTGGCCATTCAAGAAGGTTCAAAAAAGCATGTTCGTTACCAATGCTGCGCCACCATTTTTTGTATTGCAGTATTGCAGAACCACAACTCACAACTCTAAGCACTAAACCATCTGCTTGTCAGAACAAAAAACACAAAACCTTAACATCTTGGTTAAAAAACCGTCTGTAAACTGTAAAGATCTGTAAGTGGAAGACGACAAAAGAACTTTCACAAATGAGCAGTGACCAGTGTTGGGTTAGGGTTAGGTTAAACGCACAAATGAGCAGTGATCAGTGTTAGGTTAGGGTTAGGTTAAACGCACGAATGAGCAGTGACCAGTGTTATTGTAGGGTTAGGTTGAACGCAAAAAGGAACTTTCACAAATGAGCAGTGACCAGTGTTGGGTTAGGGTTAGGTTAAACGCACAAATGAGCAGTGATCAGTGTTAGGTTAGGGTTAGGTTAAACGCACGAATGAGCAGTGACCAGTGTTATTGTAGGGTTAGGTTGAACGCAAAAAGGAACTTTCACAAATGAGCAGTGACCAGTGTTGGGTTAGGGTTAGGTTAAACGCACAAATGAGCAGTGATCAGTGTTAGGTTAGGGTTAGGTTAAACGCACGAATGAGCAGTGACCAGTGTTATTGTAGGGTTAGGTTGAACGCAAAAAGGAACTTTCACAAATGAGCAGTGACCAGTGTTGGGTTAGGGTTAGGTTAAACGCACAAATGAGCAGTGATCAGTGTTATTGTAGGGTTAGGTTGAACGCAAAAAGGAACTTTCACAAATGAGCAGTGACCAGTGTTGGGTTAGGGTTAGGTTAAACGCACAAATGAGCAGTGATCAGTGTTATTGTAGGGTTAGGTTGAACGCAAAAAGGAACTTTCACAAATGAGCAGTGACCAGTGTTGGGTTAGGGTTAGGTTAAACGCACAAATGAGCAGTGATCAGTGTTATTGTAGGGTTAGGTTGAACGCAAAAAGGAACTTTCACAAATGAGCAGTGACCAGTGTTGGGTTAGGGTTAGGTTAAACGCACAAATGAGCAGTGATCAGTGTTAGGTTAGGGTTAGGTTAAACGCACAAATGAGCAGTGACCAGTGTTAGGTTAGGATTAGGTTAAACGCACAAATGAGCAGTAACCAGTGTTAGGTTAGGGTTAGGTTAAAGGCACAAATGAGCAGTGACCAGTGTTATTGTAGGGTTAGGTTGAACACAAAAAGGAATTTTCCAAATGAGCAGTGACCAGTGTTAGGTTAGGGTTAGGTTAAACGCAAAAAGTAAGTTTTTCCTCTTATATAGAAATTTTCAGTAAATTTGCCATTGACGTGTCTTATGCATAATTACCGAATCACCATGTCGGCAATAATAAAATTTAACTAGTTTGTCTCCTTGCAGGACATTTAAAATAAGGAAGAAATAATAGGTAAATAAATTAAGAAATGGACCCATTTATAGAATTGTCTTAGAACATCTTCCTTTACTGATCTAAAATCCCTACTCAATTATTTCTTATAGCTAGTTAATCGAGGAAATTGAGAGACACAGTCAAGGAGCGCGGCGGGCCAAGGGGATGGCGAATTTTCACCCATAAAATCTGTACAGAATTAAATTATCCAGGATTCTGGAAGGATGAGGACCAGAAAAGAAAGTAGGGCAATCTATTTACATAGGGAGGCAGCAGGTATAAAAGTCATAAAACCCTTGGCGCGCGGAAACGATCGTAAAATTTCAGTTTTGATTACCCCAAACTTTGACGGCAGGACTTTTTTTCCTTCGAAAATTAAGTCAACTTTTTTACAAGCAGGTACATCAGTATTTTGTGAACAATATAAGTAGTTAAGTAGGTGCTTTTTAAACAGGACAATTTGATGGGATTTTTTTCAGCAGGGACGGGGATGGTTTTCCTTTAGAAAAGACGTGTAATAGTGTATTTTCTCCTGTTACAAAATATACCTATAGAACCTCTTGAGTTATCGGGATTTTGGACTTTGAAAAATAAAGGCAAAAGAACATAGAGAATGGACTTGCACACCCATGACAGATCTCTTGATTTCATGAATTCATGCATTATTCAGATGAATATTCTTATCAATCTTTACTTAGATTGGGATTGCTGATCTTCGCTCCCACTACTTTGTTCTCTCTCCACCAGAGGTCGTTGACCTCTCCCGCACAATACAATTATCAATAACAATGATCATAACAATAATTTTCAAGACTTGTCAACTGGACGGTGTCCAAATAAGGAATCCACTAATGATCAGTGGATTCAGTGGATGTGAACTGAGTGGTGACACTGAGTGACTCTCGATGTGAAATATACCCGGTGATCCAACATTCCAACTGAACCTGACCTGGCGATTCTATTGTCCACAAGGAACTCGCCTCGGTGGTGTAGTGGTCAAACAAGAGACCGTGGGTTCAATCCTATCCGAGGTATGGCATTTTACCTCCTGTTTACCAGACCTCAATATAATTTGGGAATTTGACCACAGTAATAGTAGTAGCCCACTGGGTAAAGGGACTTTTCAGTCCTTTGAGAGCAGTATAAATAAGCATTATCATTATTAAGGAAGACTCTTGGGGCATTGAGATTGCCCACATTGGGCAATTCAAATCATGAAATCACCACACAGTAATAAAAGCCCACAACAATCTGAACTAAGTCTTGGTTTGATCTAAACTTTTAGATACCATCTGATTAGCTAAAAAGTTTGAAATCAACCAATCAGAAATGTAAAATCCCTTGAACAAATAAAATCCATTGTTTTGAGCTCCTTAAATATGCAGTAAAATCAACTTTGGAATTTTGGAAACATTCAATTATGTACCTACTAGCTGAATTCCGTCGCTTCGCTCCGGAATCCCGCTAGTTCATCCCGAGGACGGCTGGTTTTCTCCTATCCTGTCTTCCTTCTCTTTTCGCTTTTGGGAAGATAAGACATCTGAAGTTACAATTCCCTCTATGAACTCGAAAATTGGCTCGAAGGCCAATTGGGTTAAACCATGGTATTCCAGAGGTAAAACGCCTTAATGGAAAAGGAAATTTAATTTTATGACTTGACTTGTACTTGAACCACCAAACTCCGAAGTTCAAAGCGCTAACACTACTGTGGTTAGTTTTTAATTAAATTTACTACTAATACTAAGCCATATTAAACTTTGGCTAGCAAAACCTCCATCTCAGTAGTTATAAACATATACCCCTTTATCATATTATACCTACCTGTACCTGCCTATTTTATTATTTTCATTTATCTTTCGACCAACCAAACTTTTTTCATCATCTTCTGTTTCCTTGAGTTGTTGATAGGAATGAGCAACACATCTGCTACTGGATGTCCTGAAATTCTATGGCTCTAGATCCGCCTCTGGATCAAAATTTCTTGTCCTCCGCTATTTCCAAGATCACAGCAACTTTTCGACTTTCTGTATCAAATATTTTCAGCGCAATCTAAAGTGAAACCCCTCTTCATAACTTCAGACTTACGTGGGTATGATTTATAGTGTGTCTTCAGCTACGAACAAAAGGGGAGCTTAGACGTCGAGTAATATTTCTTGCGTCTTGTAGAGAAGCTTAACACTTTCCCTCCAGGTGAACCAGGTGGTTGAAAAGTCGAGCAACTTTCAACAGAGTTCAGTATATTCATTCAGATGGAATTGCAGGTGAGGTGGCATAGATCCTGAAATAATTACGTTAAGACTAATGTCATACATATTTCAGGATAAGTTCATACACAAAAAGCCCACCCAGAAGCTTAGGTGTAGGGGCAAACAGGCCTAAAGGATGGGTGAAGCTTCTACGAATCCACGTTGAAATGGTTACCTCTATACTTGAAGTGATGGTTCACTTTGCCCGCAGACATTTGACAAAATCCCATAAGAAAAGGGTTACTAGTGTTACTACTAAAACTTACCTACTAAAAGAGAGAGAGAAGATTTTCCATTATATCCTGGTCCCTGAAAATTCACCTTTTTCCACCTACCTATTCGACCTACATGTATCCATACGTAGACTCTTACTATGAAATATTGCGTGCTATGAAGTGTGAGCCTTTATTTCGGCCATAAGAAAAGCTGGCCGATCATAAAGTCCATTCAAGCATGATATTTTTTTCTTTATTGTTTTTCGTAAGACATGTACCTACCTTTAAGTGATACCTACATAAGAAGTACCTACCTACGTCCGATCTACTGCCTTATGCCTTGTCTCACCTTTAAGTAGGTCTAAACTTCTGGAGTCTATTATGGGTCTAGCAGAAAACGACTTTAATGATGTACCTAAATTTTTTTTAATATTTTTAAAGGGTAATGTGGTAAAATAAAAACAAAGGAGGTAATGTGACAAAACCTGAGAGAAAATGTGAAGTAGTTGTTCAGTGAAGTGAATTCACAAATGTACAACTTTTTGAGGAGTTATTAGCGTCATAGGTATCATTACTAGCATCGGATCCCAGTCCTCGTGTGCAACAGGTAAAGTATCTATTTACATTACATTGGATACAATTATTCTGAAGCAAAAAACGACTTAAAACCTTTTGAATTTCCCTTTTCCACACTGTAGATGACAGGATATATTAATTGGTTCACTTTAGTGTCATAAAATGACGTAAATACTAAATACTATTGTCACGGGAAATAGCTCTAGCAGTAATAAGACTTAATGTACTGAACGTTTTTACCTACTAAGTAAAAAAGTTGCAAAATTATTAATAGCAAATAGCAACACTTTATCCGGTGAAACTATAGTATTGGATGTCTTAGTAGATACTCATTGTTAATACCTACATTGTGAATGAGAAAATAAGATTGTATGAAATTATTGAAAAAACATGGTCGAAACCGCTGGCTTAGAAATTCGATGAGCTCGGGTTCCAGTCAACATATGGAAAAAGTCTACTTCTAACTTCTAATGGCTATTTGGGAATTAAGAAACTCCACTAAAAAGTACCCAGGAAGTAGACTAAATTAGTAAATTGACCCAAAGTATCACAATGTGATGTCATCCACAAAAAAAGTAATTTTGGCACATCCACCAAACTGTTCTCCCTCCTTCTTCTTTCTTTCGGTACTAATTCAGATCTCTCCATCCACAGATCTGACGTGAGAACACATTAATTTAAAATCTACTTACCTAGATAGAATTGTATTCTACT
The DNA here is from genome assembly GCF_000475195.1 of Diaphorina citri. Taxonomy (NCBI): domain Eukaryota; kingdom Metazoa; phylum Arthropoda; class Insecta; order Hemiptera; family Psyllidae; genus Diaphorina; species Diaphorina citri. The sequence continues at coordinate 20,428 of NW_007378042.1, read as the reverse complement.
GGTAGAATAAAATCTATTAGTACGATTGTATTCTGTCAAGCAGCATAATGATCGTGCAAAATTGTCTTGGGAATGAAAAATGACTTCGTAATTGTCTCTTTATTCTCCTTCTATTTCTTATTATCTTTTTCCTTCCTCCCTTATTCTGCCCAACTATTTCTTCTTCTCCTATACTTCTTCCTTTCCTCGCCCTTCCCTTTCCACAGTCAACCACAGTAGTGTTAGCGCTTTGAACTTCGGAGTTTGGTGGTTCAAGTACAAGTCAAGTCATAAAATTAAATTTCCTTTTCCATTAAGGCGTTTTACCTCTGGAATACCATGGTTTAACCCAATTGGCCTTCGAGCCAATTTTTGAGTTCATAGAGGGAATTGTAACTTCAGATGTCTTATCTTCCCAAAAGCGAAAAGAGAAGGAAGACAGGATAGGAGAAAGCCAGCCGTCCCGAGAACGAATCTTATCCGTTCACACAGAAAACAATACAAAAGAGCACGAACGGAACGTGGCAAATTTAAATTTCATGTAAAATTCATTTTATTTCGTCTAAACTAAGCCATCTCAGGCTTCCCTGCTAAACATTAGTACGAAGATTAATTAAACTGCTCAAATCCGGATTGTATATCCATCTGTTGTTCTGTTGTTTACTTCGTAGACCTCTGTCATTGTCCGTTTTTCAGCAGGGTGTCTGTCTTTTCTCTCCCTTCCTGATTCTCTCTCTCCCTCTTCCTTCTCCTCTCTCCCTCTTCTTGCCTCTCTCTCCCACTCTCTCTCTCTCTCTCTCTCTCTCTCTCTGTCTACATCCCCTTTCTTTGTCTGTCCCTTACTTAAAAAACAAAATTAAAAGTAAATTAAATTCCAGTTTGTTGTGACAAAACTTGGATGTCATTTGAATAGCAAGAGAGAGTAAGAGAGAGAGAGAGAGAGAGAGAGAGAGAGAGAGAGAGAGAGATTAAAATGCCTCTGTCATTGTCCTTTTTTCAGCAGGGTGTCTGTCTTTTCTCTCCCTTCCTGATTCTCTCTCTCCCTCTTCCTTCTCCTCTCTCCCTCTTCATGTCTCTCTCTCCCACTCTCTCCCTGTCTACATCCCCTTTCTTTGTCTGTCCCTTACTTAAAAGACAAAATTAAAAGTAAATTAAATTCCAGTTTGTTGTGACAAAACTTGGTTGTCATTTGAATAGCAAGAGAGAGTAAAAGAGAGAGAGAGAGAGAAAGAGGGATTATAGCAATAATGTTTAACTTGTACCTTCTACCCTCACTAAAGTGATTAACGTATTAGAATGCATGTAATTAGAGTCGCATCAGACGTTTAATTAAACTCACCTCTTTGTATAGTCACAATAAAACCCATCTCTATGCAGGCCCGTGTCCAAGATTTTATTGAGGGGGCCCAAGAGCCCAAACAGTGATGTAAAGGAGGGGAGATGCTTTAAATTTCCGGAGTCCGGCCCACAGTCAGGAACGAAAAAAGGCCCGGGACCGCTTACCCTCCCTTCCTCCTGAGGATTAACGTATTAGAATGCATGTAATTAGAGTCGCATCAGACGTTTAATTAAACTCACCTCTTTGTATGGTGGGTAAGTCACAATAAATTAAACCCACCTCTATGCAGGACCGTGTCCAAGATTTTATTGAGGGGGCCCAAGAGCCCAAACAGTGATGTAAAGGAGGGGAGATGCTCCAAATTTCCGGAGTCGATTAACGTATTAGAATGCATGTAATTAGAGTCGCATCAGACGTTTAATTAAACTCACCTCTTTGTATGGTGGGTAAGTCACAATAAAACCCATCTCTATGCAGGACCGTGTCCAAGATTTTGGGGGCCCAAGAGCCCAAACAGTGATGTAAAGAAGGGGAGATGCTCCCAATTTTCAGAGTTCGGCCCACAGTCAGGAACGAAAAAAGGCCCGGGACCGCTTGCCCTCCCTTCCTCCTGAATACGGACCTATACTTCTATGTACGGTAGGTAAGTCACAAAAGATTTAATAATGTCGCCCGTGACAAAGGGTATTTACAGTCAGTGAACAATAAATAACAAGACAAGTGGAATGTACAAAGGTTAGAGGATGATTATCAGATGGGATTGATGGGAAATTTTCTTCCTTTGTGATTTTCAATTTTCGCCAAAGAAGCACAAGCTGTTCATCCTCATTCTTCTTTGCATCCCATTTCGGATTTCACGGTGTTTCTTTTGCACATCTTTCTTGTCTCCTATCCGTCACTCAACGTTTCAGTTCGTCACGGTTGTCACTTTTGCAAAATATTAGCTAGAAATTCTATGTACGGTAGGTAAGTCACAAAAGATTTAATAATGTCGCCCGTGACAAAGGGTATTTACAGTCAGTGAACAATAAATAACAAGGCAAGGGGAATGTACAAAGGTTTGAGGATGATTATCAGATGGGGATTGATGGGAAATTTTCTTCTCTCTTGATTTTAAATTTTCGCCAAAGAAGCACAAGCTGTTCATCCTCATTCTTCTTTGCATCCCATTTAGGATTTCACGGTGTTTCTTTTGCACATCTTTCTTGTCTCCTATCCGTCACTCAACGTTTCAGTTCGTCACGGTTGTCGCTTTTGCAAAATATTAGCTAGAATACTAGATAAAAAGAAGGAAAAAAGAAAAATGAATTACAAGAAGAAGAAAATCAGGAAAATAAATGCAGGATTAGAGAAAAATGCAGACTTAGGGCGGGGTTACGAAGGTGAAGAAGAGACTGTGGAAAGGGAAGGGCGAGGAAAGGAAGAAAAGGAAAAAAGAAAAATGAATTACAAGAAGAAGAAAATCAGGAAAATAAATGCAGGATTAGAGAAAAATGCAGACTTAGGGCGGGGTTGCGAAGGTGAAGAAGAGACTGTGGAAAGGGAAGGGCGAGGAAAGGAAAAGTAGGTATAGGAGAAGAAGAAATAGTTGGGCAGAATAAGGGAGGAAGGAAAAAGATAATAAGAAATAGAAGGAGAATAAAGAGACAATTACGAAGTCATTTTTCATTCCCAAGACAATTTTGCACGATCATTATGCTGCTTGACAGAATACAATCGTACTAATAGATTTTATTCTACCAGTAGAATACAATTCTATCTAGGTAAGTAGATTTTAAATTAATGTGTTCTCACGTCAGATCTGTGGATGGAGAGATCTGAATTAGTACCGAAAGAAAGAAGAAGGAGGGAGAACAGTTTGGTGGATGTGCCAAAATTACTTTTTTTGTGGATGACATCACATTGTGATACTTTGGGTCAATTTACTAATTTAGTCTACTTCCTGGGTACTTTTTAGTGGAGTTTCTTAATTCCCAAATAGCCATTAGAAGTTAGAAGTAGACTTTTTCCATATGTTGACTGGAACCCGAGCTCATCGAATTTCTAAGCCAGCGGTTTCGACCATGTTTTTTCAATAATTTCATACAATCTTATTTTCTCATTCACAATGTAGGTATTAACAATGAGTATCTACTAAGACATCCAATACTATAGTTTCACCGGATAAAGTGTTGCTATTTGCTATTAATAATTTTGCAACTTTTTTACTTAGTAGGTAAAAACGTTCAGTACATTAAGTCTTATTACTGCTAGAGCTATTTCCCGTGACAATAGTATTTAGTATTTACGTCATTTTATGACACTAAAGTGAACCAATTAATATATCCTGTCATCTACAGTGTGGAAAAGGGAAATTCAAAAGGTTTGAAAGAGCATTCGCTGATCTAAGAGAAAGTTCAAAAGAGGTTTCACAGGGAGCATAGATTGGATCTTTCTTCTTCGTCTTCTCGGTTGTCAAATACCTACATAATTGAATGTTTCCAAAATTCCAAAGTTGATTTTACTGCATATTTAAGGAGCTCAAAACAATGGATTTTATTTGTTCAAGGGATTTTACATTTCTGATTGGTTGATTTCAAACTTTTTAGCTGATCAGATGGTATCTAAGAGTTTAGATCAAACCAAGACTTAGTTCAGATTGTTGTGGGCTTTTATTACCTACTGTGTGGTGATTTCATGATTTGAATTGCCAAATGTGGGCAATCTCAATGCCCGAAGAGTCCTCCCTAATAAACTAATAATAGGTAGTGCTTATTTATACTGCTCTCCATAGGACTGAAAAGTCCCTTTACTCTAGCAGTAGGCTACTACTATTACTGTGGTTAAATTCCCAAATTATATTGAGGTCTAAACAGGAGGTCATGGGTTGAATCCTTCATGATAAAATTCCATACCTCGGATTGGATTGAACCCACGGTCTCTTGTTTGACCACTACACCAACAAGGCGAGTTCCTTGTGGACAATAGAATCGCCAGGTCAGGTTCAGTTGGATCACCGGGTATATTTCACATCGAGAGTCACTCAGTGTCACCACTCAGTTCACATCCACTGAATCCACTGATCATTAGTGGACTCCTTATTTGGACACCGTCCAGTTGACAAGTCTTGAAAATTATTGTTATGATCATTGTTATTGATAATTGTATTGTGCGGGAGAGGTCAACGACCTCTGGTGGAGAGAAAACAAAAGTAGTGGGAGCGAAGATCAGCAATCTCAATCTAAGTAAAGATTGATAAGAATTCATCTGAATAATGCATGAATTCATGAAATCAAGAGATCTGTCATGGGTGTGTAAGTCCATTCTCTATGCTCTTTTGCCTCTACTTTTTAAAGTCCAAAATTCCGATAACTCAAGAGGTTCTATAGGTATATTCTCTAACGGGAGAAAATACACCATTACACGTCTTTTCTAAAGGAAAACCATCCCCGTCCCTGCTGAAAAAAATCCCATCAAATTGTCCTGTTTAAAAAGCACCTACTTAACTACTTATATTGTTCAAAAAATACTGATGTACCCAAGTCTTGAAAATTATTGTTATGATCATTGTTATTGATAATTGTATTGTGCGGGAGAGGTCAACGACCTCTGGTGGAGAGAAAACAAGATAGTGGGAGCGAAGATCAGCAATCTCAATCTACGTAAAGATTGATAAGAATTCATCTGAATAATGCATGAATTCATGAAATCAAGAGATCTGTCATGGGTGTGCAAGTCCATTCTCTATGCTCTTTTGCCTCTACTTTTTAAAGTCCAAAATTCCGATAACTCAAGAGGTTCTATAGGTATATTCTGTAACGGGAGAAAATACACCATTACACGTCTTTTCTAAAGGAAAACCATCCCCGTCCCAGCTGAAAAAAATCCCATCAAATTGTCCTGTTTAAAAAGCACCTACTTAACTACTTATATTGTTCACAAAATACTGATGTACCTGCTTGTAAAAAAGTTGACTTAATTTTCGAAGGAAAAAAAGTCCTGCCGTCAAAGTTTGGGGTAATCAAAACTGAACACTATTACACGTCTTTTCTAAAGGAAAACCATCCCCGTCCCTGCTGAAAAAAATCCCATCAAATTGTCCTGTTTAAAAAGCACCTAGGTACTTAACTACTTATATTGTTCACAAAATACTGATGTACTTGCTTGTAAAAAAGTTGACTTAATTTTCGGAGGAAAAAAAGTCCTGCCGTCAAAGTTTGGGGTAATCAAAACTGGAATTTTACGATCGTTTCCGCGCGCCAAGGGTTTTATGACTTTTATACCTGCTGCCTCCCTATGTAAATAGATTGCCCTACTTTCTTTTCTGGTCCTCATCCTTCCAGAATCCTGGATAATTTAATTCTGTACAGATTTCATGGGTGAAAATTCGCCATCCCCTTGGCCCGCCGCGCTCCTTGACTGTGTCTCTCAATTTCCTCGATTAACTAGCTATAAGAAATAATTGAGTAGGGATTTTAGATCAGTAAAGGAAGATGTTCTAAGACAATTCTATAAATGGGTCCATTTCTTAATTTATTTACGTATTATTTCTTCCTTATTTTAAATGTCCTGCAAGGAGACAAACTAGTTAAATTTTATTATTGCCGACATGGTGATTCGGTAATTATGCATAAGACACGTCAATGGCAAATTTACTGAAAATTTCTATATAAGAGGAAAAACTTACTTTTTGCGTTTAACCTAACCCTAACCTAACACTGGTCACTGCTCATTTGGAAAATTCCTTTTTGTGTTCAACCTAACCCTACAATAACACTGGTCACTGCTCATTTGTGCCTTTAACCTAACCCTAACCTAACACTGGTTACTGCTCATTTGTGCGTTTAACCTAATCCTAACCTAACACTGGTCACTGCTCATTTGTGCGTTTAACCTAACCCTAACCTAACACTGATCACTGCTCATTTGTGCGTTTAACCTAACCCTAACCCAACACTGGTCACTGCTCATTTGTGGTGATTCTCTTTGTTCAAAGCAGCTGCGGGATATCAACCCACACAATCTTTTTCGCAAGCCTAAAACTTATCTCCGTGTTCTATCTTTGGCGTTATTGCCTATCAACATAATAATATCCGTATATCTGTGCGTATAAAGCCATAATAAGAACGAGTCAAATAAGAGTCAAAGGAAAATGAAAATCATCATAATTTACTGGCATAATGATATTTTCTTTTTGTTTGAGAGAGAAAAAAAAAAGCTATCGACGGCGTCTGAACGGAAAAACAACGTCGTAAATTTGTGCCAACCAAACTTTTTATTTGACTTTTTTTTTCTCCTTTAGGCTTCTTCATTTTTTGCTGTTATTTTCTTCTTTTACTTCTTTTACTCGCTATGTCATTTTTTTTCTCTAAAATGTTCTCTCATATAAAAATACAAGTACATCTAACTAGCTTTTGGAAGCTTGGAACAATTTTTTCTTCCTAAATAAAAAGACATTTTTGGGGCATACTCTGGGACCGCTTTTCCATTAATTCAGGCTTATTTCATATCCATGCCTAACCGGAAATGGAAAAGTTATAGGTCGGAAAAATACCTATCTACAAGTAATTCTACACTCCTAAAAAATCAAGTCACAGCAAAATAACGTTTCCTCCAAATTTAAAATTTCGCTTCAGGTTTCAACTTTCTCATCATCATTTCTAGAGGGATTTACGTAAAAAAAGTCTTAAGTGTAAATTTGTATGCATCCCCTCTGGGTTTAATAAAAATTGTAAATTTGTATGCTTTTGTCGTCTTCCACTTACAGATCTTTACAGTTTACAGACGGTTTTTTAACAAAGATGTTAAGGTTTTGTGTTTTTTGCTCTGACAAGCAGATGGTTTAGTCTTTAGTGCTTAGAGTTGTGGGTTGTGGTTCTGCAATGCAAAAAATGGTGGCGTAGCAATTGGTAACGAACATGTTTCCACTTACAGATCTTTACAGTTTACAGACGGTTTTTTAACAAAGATGTTAAGGTTTTGTGTTTTTTGCTCTGACAAGCAGATGGTTGTGGGTTGTGGTTCTTTAGTGCTTAGAGTTGTGGGTTGTGGTTCTGCAATGCAAAAAATGGTGGCGTAGCAATTGGTAACGAACATGCTTTTTTGAGCCTTATTGAATGGCCAGCTCTTGTGTTTTTGAATAGGATACATAGTACACACCTTTACTACACTTTGATCTTAGCCAAAAGGCCGAGAAGCGATTTTTAACCAATTAATTTTCATTTTATTTTTCTTCTGATTTCAGGTAAGTTTAGAACCTACAAATCCACACTTCAAATAGATTCAATGATCTCGTTCTAATCAGGTAAAAGTCCGACTTATGTAATAAAATAAAGATATCACATTTTACATTAGCGATCATCAAAGCTGGAACAAATTACTGCCGAATTTTGTTCTGTAGGTATTATTAGGCCACAAACTAAATTACACACATACCTACACAGAGTATGCATAATACCGGCAACCATAAATTTTAGCTATCTCTCAGCTAGAAATGGCTGATTTGGGATTTGGTCATTGGAAGCAAACATTAGGGGGTTTCGGCCGAGAAGCGATTTTTAACCAATTAATTTTCATTTTATTTTTCTTCTGATTTCAGGTAAGTTTGGAACCTACAAATCCACACTTCAAATAGATTCAATGATCTTGTTCTAATCAGGTAAAAGTCCGACTTATGTAATAAAATAAAGATATCACATTTACATTAGCGATCAAAGCTGGAACAAATTACTGCCGAATTTTGTTCTGTAGGCATTATTAGGCCACAAACTAAATCACACATACCTACACATACACAGAGTATGCATAATACCGGCAACCGGCAACCATAAATTTCAGCTATCTCTCAGCTAGAAATGGCTGATTTGGGATTTGGTCATTGGAAGCAAACATTAGGGGGTTTAATGTGGCAAATGACATTCAGCAAAATAACCTCCCAAACGTTATCCTATAACAATAACGAGTCAGTTTTGCTGGAAATGTGATTTTTGACATCAATATCCCCTCCCTCGCGCCTACCTCCCTTCGGGAAAAGCTTTTGAGAGATCAAAGTTTGCAATTTTCCATGAAAATCCCAATAATGAAACAAACTGTGAGGGAGTTTCGAACGAAATTTACTGTCACATAAATTGTCCTAATGGGCTAAGCCCTCCTCTCAATCTAATGGGGTATTTGCCTTCTACCCTATTGGGGTGTTTACCCCCTCGGACCCCACAATCTGATGGGGTGTTTACCCCCTCCCACCCCACTTTAATCTGATGGGGTGTGGAAAGCAACAGGACCAGACGAGATACCAGTGGAAGCGCTTGGGAGCAGATGGAGTGGACCTACTTTGGAGTATTATGAGAAGAGTGTTTAAAGAAGAGAGAATTCCGGAAGATTGGAGAGAAAGCGTGATTGTGCCAATTTACAAGGAAAAGGGTGACATCCAAGAGTGCAGTAACTATTGGAGAATAAAACTCATGTCCCACACAGTGAAAATGTTTGAGCGAATCATAGACAAACGGTTGAGAATAGAAACGAACATCTCTGAGGAACAGTTTGGCTTCTTGCCAGGAAGAAGCACCACACTCACCACAGATGCAATATTTGCTCTGAGACAGTTGTTGGAAAAATACTAGGAAAAAGAAAAATCACTATCCATGGTATTTATAGACCTAGAAAAAGCTTACGATCGAGTGCCACGTGAAGAAATATGGAAATGTTTGAGAGAGAAGGGAACACCTGAGGAGTATGTGAGGATAGTGAGAGACATGTATGAGAAAGCGACAACAAAGATAAGAAGCAGTGTGGGCCTCACAGAACGTATTCCTGTGCAAGTGGGACTATACCAAGGATCTGCCCTAAGTCCATATCTATTCGATCTGATAATGGATGTCTTAACAGAAAATATAAGACGACCGGCACCTTGGTGCATGATGTTTGCAGACGATGTCGTTTTGTGCGGAAGTAACCCAGAAGTAATGGGAATTGGAAAGTTGGAGAAGAGCATTAGAAGAAAAAGGACTCAAAATCAACAGGACGAAGACGGTTCAATAGATCAGTTGCGCTTACTTGTGTGATGTTTCAAAGTCATAGAGCAGGAAAAATGAGGACCAACGGAATTTTTCTTTTTCTTCTACGACTTCTAGATACCGAGATAAATCGATTTAAATAATACCGGTAAATCGTAAAGTTTGACGTCACGGCATATGCTCCCGTAGGCGATGACGTCATAATTCATGACTCCCGCTTCGTTTGTTTGTGCGCAAGCGTTTCTGCGCATTTTGACGTTAAGTCTGACGTCACAACTCTTTGAACTTTGTCATTAGAACGGCAATTAAAAATTGAATTTTCGACCTTCTAAAGTCACTTTTTCGGAGTTTTGACTTCAGATTTGGATTTTTCACAACTTTTTACGTAGGAATCGACCTTTTATTCATAATTTTTACCCAACTGCAACTGCTCCATTGTACCACATTACCCTCTAAAAATATTAAGGTACATCATTAAAGTCGTTTTCTGCTAGACCCATAAGTTTAGAAGTTTAGACCTACTTAAAGGTGAGACAAGGCATGAGAAGGCAGTAGATCGGACGTAAGGTACTTCTTATGTAGGTATGACTTAAAGGTAGGTACATGTCTTAAGAAAAACAATAAAGAAAAAAAATATCATGCTTGAATGGAATTTATGATCGACCAGCTTTTCTTATGGCCGAAATAAAGGCTCACACTTCATAGCACGCAATATTTCATAGTAAGAGTCTACGTATGGATACATGTAGGTCGAATAGGTAGGTGGAAAAAGGTGAATTTTCAGGGACCAGGATATAATGGAAAATCTTCTCTCTCTCTTTTAGTAGGTAAGTTTTAGTAGTAACACTATAGTAACCCTTTTCTTATGGGATTTTGTCAAATGTCTGCGGGCAAAGTGAACCATCACTTCAAGTATAGAGGTAACCATTTCAACGTGGATTCGTAGAAGCTTCACCCATCCTTTAGGCCTGTTTGCCCCTACACCTAAGCTTCTGGGTGGGCTTTTTGTGTATGAACTTATCCTGAAATATGTACGACATTAGTCTTAACATAATTATTTCAGGATCTATGCCACCTCACCTGCAATTCCATCTGAATGAATATACTGAACTCTGTTGAAAGTTGCTCGACTTTTCAACCACCTGGTTCACCTGAGGGAAAGTGTTAAGACTTAAGCTTCTCTACAAGACGCAAGAAATATTACTCCACGTCTAAGCTCCCCTTTTGTTCGTAGCTGAAGATACACTATAAATCATACCCACGTAAGTCTGCAGGTATGAAGAGGGTTTTCGTTTTAGATTGCCCTGAAAATTTGATACAGAAAGTCAAAAAGGTGCTGTGATCTTGGAAATAGCGGAGGACAATAAATTTTGATCCAGAGGCAGATCTAGAGCCATATAATTTCAGGACATCCAGTAGCAGATGTGCTGTTCATTCCTATCAACAACTAGAGTACTAGAGGAAACAGAAGATGATGAAAAAAAAGTTTGATTGGTCGAAAGATAAATGAAAATAATAAAATAGGCAGGTACAGGTAGGTATATGATAAAGGGGTATAGGTCTATAACTACTGAGATGGAGGTTTTGCTAGCCAAAGTTTAATATTGCTTAGTATTAGTAGTAAATTTAATTAAAAACAAACCACAGTAGTGTTAGCGCTTTGAACTTCGGAGTTTGGTGGTTCAAGTACAAGTCAAGTCATAAAATTAAATTTCCTTTTCCATTAAGGCGTTTTACCTCTGGAATACCATGGTTTAACCCAATTGGCCTTCGAGCCAATTTTTGAGTTCATAGAGGGAATTGTAACTTCAGATGTCTTATCTTCCTATGGGTGAAAGTTCGCCATCCCCTTGGCCCGCCGCGCTCCTTGGCTGTTGTCTCTCAATTTCCTCGATTAACTAACTATAAGAAATAATTGAGTAGGGATTTTAGATCAGTAAAGGAAGATGTTCTAAGACAATTCTATAAATGGGTCCATTTCTTATTTTATTTACCTATTATTTCTTCCTTATTTTAAATGTCCTGCAAGGAGACAAACTAGTTAAATTTTATTATTGCCGACATGGTGATTCTCTTTGTTCAAAGCAGCTGCGGGATATCAACCCACACAATCTTTTTCGCAAGCCTAAAACTTATCTCCGTGTTCTATCTTTGGCGTTATTGCCTATCAACATAATAATATCCGTATATCTGTGCGTATAAAGCCATAATAAGAACGAGTCAAATAAGAGTCAAAGGAAAATGAAAATCATCATAATTTACTGGCATAATGATATTTTCTTTTTGTTTGAGAGAGAAAAAAAAAGCTATCGACGGCGTCTGAACGGAAAAACAACGTCGTAAATTTGTGCCAACCAAACTTTTTATTTGACTTTTTTTCTCCTTTAGGCTTCTTCATTTTTTGCTGTTATTTTCTTCTTTTACTTCTTTTACTCGCTATGTCATTTTTTTTCTCTAAAAGTTCTATCTTTGGCGTTATTGCCTATCAACATAATAATATCCGTATATCTGTGCGTATAAAGCCATAATAAGAACGAGTCAAATAAGAGTCAAAGGAAAATGAAAATCATCATAATTTACTGGCATAATGATATTTTCTTTTTGTTTGAGAGAAAAAAAAGCTATCGACGGCGTCTGAACGGAAAAACAACGTCGTAAATTTGTGCCAACCAAACTTTTTATTTGACTTTTTTTTTCTCCTTTAGGCTTCTTCATTTTTTGCTGTTATTTTCTTCTTTTACTCGCTATGCTATGTCATTTTTTCTCTCTAAAATGTTCTCTCATATAAAAATACAAGTACATCTAACTAGCTTTTGGAAGCTTGGAACAATTTTTTCTTCCTAAATAAAAAGATTCTCTTTGTTCAAAGCAGCTGCGGGATATCAACCCACACAATCTTTTTCGCAAGCCTAAAACTTATCTCCGTGTTCTATCTTGTCGTTAATAGTCAACCCAGGTGGCCTGAGCCAGGGCCGTATTAAGCCCTGGGGGCCCTCCTTCGGCGTTTTATTGCCCCTCAATGTATTAAGATCTAACAGCAGCCAATGAAATCGCAATCAGGACTGCAACACACTGGCGCAATATTTGACTTTGACATTCGTTCTTCCGGACACGGATAGTAGAAATATTGGCCTATAATATGAAGCATGCCGCTCCAAGCCACTTTTCGGATCCTCACCTCCACCCCTAGCTGAAATACTTTATACGGTCCTGGCCTGAACAGATATAGAACAGCTTCTGTTTATCTTTCAGTACAATGTTTCAGGCCGAGAGAGTGTAAGTAGGTATGTGTTTTCTAAGAATGTGTGACTGTTGGTTCAGTAAACTGTAGAATTCGCAACACAAGTGTTACTATGTTGGTAAGTACACAATCATGTATAGGTATTTTCTAAGAAGGATGTAGGATGCAGTTCAGTCTTGAACCACCAACCCCCAGGGCCCAGATCCGAAAGTCCACTGCACCAACCACCATACCACTGAGTTTGGTGATAGAACAGCTTCTGCTTATCTTTCAGTACAATGTAAGTAGGTATGTTGTGTTTTCTAAGAATGTGTGACTGTTGGTTCAGTAAACTGTAGAATTCGCAACACAAGTGTTACTGTGTTGGTATGTTGGTAAGTACACAATTATGTATAGGTATTTTCTAAGAAGGATATAGGATGCAGTTCAGTCTTGAACCACCAACCCCCAGGGCCCAGATCCGAAAGTCCACTGCACCAACCACCATACCACTGAGTTTGGTGTTTGTATTATTAAGTTCCATTTTCCCTTGGTCAATTGTCACATCAAGTTTTGATGCTCAAGTTCAGAAGAGAAAATAATTCAATCACGTAGGGAGCAAGTGTTTGTTTTTCTCTCGACACATTATGGTTAGCCCTGAGGAGCATAAAGTTCCAACAAAAGAAGCTTGAATAAAGAGTAAAGAGATCATAAGCACAGTGTTCCAAAATGCTTTTGTTCGTCCAGTTTTTCGTGGTAGGTATAGTTCGACCTCAAGCTTAAGCACAATGTTCTGCGATTTTTCCCTAGATTGAATTTTACAAGAGGGGAAAAACTTGAACATTTTGGACCAGAACTCCAAAAACTCACAAGGGCATTAAAGTACGAAGATGATTTCCTCATACCCATACATTTTTTATGTCTTTATTTCAAATCTTCTATTTTCGTCCCTCACACAAGCAGAAAATTACAAGTGAGCTGCAAGCAAGGAGACAGAAATAATAAAAACACTTTATCTTTTGAGAGAAAAATATCTTCCACCACCGAATCTCTCTAGCTTTGAAAATGCATTTGTGGGAAAAACAGTAAAAGAAACAGGGTTATCTCTGCTTCTCTTTATATTCGCATACGACCATAAACTCCTGAAAGACGAGAATGTGTTTGTTGCTGCTTCATTTCAACAGAAACTCCAATATGTAATTACTAATTAGGTAGATCGTAGATACAAGCAGAATACAATTGGGCATCAAGTGCGTCAGTTCAGAGTCCTATTAAATTTTAAATGGTTTCACCCTTTGTAACATCCAGCAGAAATACTTCGTCCTATAAAGACACCATTCGAGTTCTATGGAAGGAACGTGACCTCTTGATGTTTCATCATCTTTCTCTTTGAAATGTCTTTCTTCTTAACTAATAATTATTTCTCAACATCACTTCAGCCTGATGGAAAGACAGCATTCGAGTTCTGTCCATGTTTATGAGATAGGCACCTATCTTACGGTGGAAGGAATGTGACCTCTTGATGTTTCATCATCTTTCTCTTTGAAATGTCTTTCTTCTTAACTAATAATTATTTCTCAACATCACTTCAGCCTGATGAGTATTTTCAAAGCCTTCTTACTTACCTTTTTTCAACCTTTCAATAATTCCTCCAGTCTTTAGACAGAACAGTGAATTTCTCCACTGAACCCTGTAATAACAGAGATATAAGTTTGGATTCCTTTTTTATGACAATGGAAGCAATAGATTCAAATTAAAAACTACTATGGCTGGATGAAATATTGTACTCTTGTTTAAAACTACACTTTTTCTTATGGCTTGTATAGTACTTTCCAAAGTAAACATCACAACTTTTGTGTGGTTGCTCTCTCTCTCTCTCTCTCTCTCTCTCTCTCTCTCTCTCTCTCTCTATTTCCTTCTTCGTCCCCTGTGATTGTCAACTTTCTTTTTTACAAGTTTATTGTCAAACTTCTGAATTCAGTTTATGTGGTTGCTCTCTCTCTCTCTATTTCCTTCTTCGTCCCCTGTGATTGTCAACTTTCTTTTTTACAAGTTTATTGTCAAACTTCTGAATTCAGTTTTGATAGTTCCGCGTCCTGAGAGCATAGAGCGGAGGGAGAGCAGAGAAGCAAAAGATGTATGTTCCCATCATACAACATGTAGGAGACCAAAATGGGAATATTTATTCCATCAACAACAATATTTGTATCGTCGTCTGTTCTTCAATTTTATTGTTGTGTTCACTTGATGCTCCTTTGATGCTTGGTTGAGCGGAAAAAGCGAAATGGCAATGTGTTTTTGCATCAGTTTCCACAGCATGCCTTGGTGAGTATTTTCAAAGCCTTCTTACTTACCTTTTTTCAACCTGTCAATAATTCCTCCAGTCTTTAGACAGAACAGTGAATTCCTCCACTGAACCCTGTAATAACAGAGATATAAGTTTGGATTCCTTTTTTATGACAATGGAAGCAATAGATTCAAATTAAAAACTACTATGGCTGGATGAAATATTGTACTCTTGTTTAAAACTACGCTTTTTCTTATGGCTTGTATAGTACTTTCCAAAGTAAACATCACAACTTTTATGTGGTTGCTCTCTCTCTCTCTATTTCCTTCTTCGTCCCCTGTGATTGTCAACTTTCTTTTTTACAAGTTTATTGTCAAACTTCTGAATTCAGTTTTGATAGTTCCGCGTCCTGAGAGCATAGAGCGGAGAGAGAGCAGAGAAGCAAAAGATGTATGTTCCCATCGTACAACATGTAGGAGACCAAAATGGGAATATTTATTCCATCAACAACAATATTTGTATCGTCGTCTATTCTTCAATTTTATTGTTCACTTGATGCTCCTTTGATGCTTGGTTGAGCGGAAAAAGCGAAATGGCAATGTGTTTTTTGCATCAGTTTCCACAGCATGCCTTGTAATCAGATGCTTCAGAGACACTTGTTTGTCAGTTTCACTCATGACTTGGAGGTTCTTCACTTGATGCTCCTTTGATGCTTGGTTGAGCGGAAAAAGCGAAATGGCAATGTGTTTTTGCATCAGTTTCCACAGCATGCCTTGTAATCAGATGCTTCAGAGACACTTGTTTGTCAGTTTCACTCATGACTTGGAGGTTCTTACCCCGAAATCTTGGAAATCACACTTTCCTCACAACAGTGACAACAGTTTCATTCATCCGTCTGTGTCTCTATGTGCTTGCTGTTTGTTTTGTGTCGCTCCAAACTACCAAGCACTGTTTTGAGACAAAGTATTCTCTACAGAGGCATCAAGAAGTGTCAAAGACTCCCAACTAGTCTACAAAATGTTCGATGATCAGTACCATCTTGTGTGACGTGACGCAAGGCGGACTACAATAAATTTAATTATAAACTGCATCATTTGCAGAGGCGTTCCCGGCTTGTGCCAAAACAAGACTGCAATTCAATTCCACTCCGCTCGAATGTGTTAACCCATTTTAAACTTTGTATGAAGCTCGAGTGGTAAGTGATATGAGGAAAATTTTCAATTGGCCCTGTTATGAAAATTGTCCTTTTAGCTTTCCATGTAATGCTTACATGAAAATTTGATGAATCTTTGTACATAAGTGGACAGGCAGGTATACCAAATCTCGAGTCTTCAAATTATGTCTGTTGTGCCTAATAGCTTTTGGGATTGTCCATTCTCCGTTTGACCGTTTAAATAAGGCACTAGGTTACACTATATTTGAGCAACTTTGCTCAAGGTTGGTAACCGGATTGGTGGCCATCCGTGCAATATTTGAGTGCTGGTGGTTTTTCCGGGCCCCACTCAGGCCGAGTGAGGTTATAATGAGACGGTGGGCAGCAGTTATACCCGTACAGTTACGTTAAACCCCAATCATATAAAACAAATTTATTTGGGTAGATTTTAAAGAAAATGTAAAAAAAGTCTTTTGTTTGCCAATAAAACTAATAAAAGCCTAACATAAAAGTGCATGATAAGGATCTTGCAAGTTCACCAAATTCGCTGCCTCTTTTTGTTTTTTAATGGGCGTTATTTAGCCTTAAGATAGGACATTTTGGAGGCTACATTGTCCATCCTTTTATCTATGGTGACAATTGGAAAGTTGAGCTTATAAAAATCCTCCATCTCCCTGAAAAGAAAATCCTCCAACCGAAGCTCGTCTACCCACTTCTAAGATTCGAACACGTTAACCGTAGTAAATTTTAATTTCATATGTGTTAGTGTGATGTTTTATTATAATGTTAAACCGCATGAATGCATTCTTTATTTAAACCTTAAGATAGGACACTGTGGAGTCTATATTGTCCATCCTTTTATTTCATCCATGGTGACAATTGGAAAGTTGAGTTTACAAAAATCCTAATTCATCTCTCAGAAAAGAAAATCCTACAAGCGCGTCTACCCATTTCTAAGATTCGAAAACGTTAACCGTAGTAAATTTTAATTTCATATGTGTTAGTGTGATGTTTTATTATAATGTTAAACCGCATGAATGCATTCTTTATTTAATTCGTATGCTTTTTACCATTCATTCTTCTTTCGTCTCTGGCAAATTTCTTTGCAATTTGTACTCTCTCTTCTGGTGTAGCACTTGAATAAACAAACTCATAACTTCATTCAATTAGTTTTACTTTGCACTCAGTGTGTGTATTTGTTATGTTTCTGAGAAATGGTATAAGTCATGTCTTTACATGAGTGGTGGGTTTTAGTACTTTTTTTCCGGCTAAATATGAGTATGTGTATGTACTTGCCTGTAAGTACTAATAAAAGTAGTGTGATTTGATGCAAAATTTATTGACTTGGGTCATAATTCATAATTGGAGCTAAGTTAATAAAGAGAAATGTCACGTTATTTTGATTCCAATATTTTCTTTATTAAATTATTGAAATAAGTTTATTGCATCTCCCAGTTTTAGTGGAAAGTAGTGACAGTATCAGAATTCCAAGTCCTATATTTGGTCCTTTGACGGAACTTAATTTCAACTACTATGAAGAAGCCTTCAATAAAATTTCAAAGGATCGCCTTTTGGTGTCGAAAGATGCCCTTCAGAAAGGAGAAAGGAGAGGTGAAGAAGTTGGAGAAGAAAAGGATGAGGAAGAGAAAGAAGACGAAGAAGATCACTGAAGTTGTAACTTTCACGTGGTTGGTTTCCGGATAGGTGACCAACTGGGCAATTCAGAATAGAGAAAATTCAGAAAGAAAAGTTCAACTAAATTTAAAAACGAAAACATTCTCCTCCCACATCACCCTGTATAATTGCCTCAGGCAAACTTAACGTCGTGTCGGAAGGGTGACCAACTGGGCAATTCAGGAGAGAGAAAATTCTGAAAGAAAAGTTCAACTAAATTTAAAAACGAAAACATTCTCCTCCCACATCACCCTGTATAATTGCCTCAGGCAAACTTAACGTCGTGATCGCCTTTTGGGTGTCCATCCCTGTTGTAAGGAGTGATGTTATAGTACAAGCTACAATTATTAAATGCAATATAAATAAGTATGTACCTATCTAGTTAGATGCTACTCCTTTTAAGAATGGGCCGTGTTGGGCGATTTAGCCGGTACTTTGTAGGTTACCCTTATTGGAGGCGGGGAGTGGTGACAAAAGGCAATAGTCAATTTATGCCACAAGAGAAACTCACAATAAAATTGTACTATACATAACTGCATGAGCCAACAATTGGCACATTTCTTCTTCTACTGTCTTCCTTTTTATCTCTCGCAGTTTCTTACATTTTATTTCTTTAATTTGCATTGGGAATCCTCTTTTGTTCAGAGTTCTCGCGTAGAAACATTATGCATTGCATGTAATTTATTACATTTACATATTATTTACATATTGCAAGTACATATTCGTTATAATACCGCTTGGTATGTAGGTAGGGTACTTATATTCTTCGATAAAGAATAACGCGCGATTCCAGATAATATACGAGTATGTTATATCTTTTTACCGACTCGCATGTAAAATAAATATTCACAGCTACATACCAAATTTCAAGTCTCTATAGCTCTTACCGTTCTCGAGATATTTTCTTTACAGACAGACAAACAGACACACACACGGATCAATGCCTGAAACTTTGGACTTAGGCTCTGGGAACTTGAAACGTGTTTTGGTACTAAAAACTGACCATCGAAAATGTGACCCGTTTACATTATTTTCCTTCCTAATAGGATAAGGAAAGTAATAAAAATGAGCATCTTCGATCTCTTGGTAATCTTGATACCTATATGAATATTTGTCATGATTTTGGTACTTTCATCTAGTTCATAACATTATCAATCTATCTACCTATTGACTGTTTAGTTGAAGTGTTTCAGCATTATCCTATTTGGTACATGTTTCTTTACAGTTATTGAACAAAGATCAAATTTGACCATCTTTTTGTTGGAAAAAATACCGTCCTATTATCATCTTGCTTGGCTGAAGAGCACATTATATATGTTCGTACGTTTTGAAGACCCGGTACGAACAAAACTTATTGAATGGAGATTTACATACTCTTTCAAAAGGTGGAGGGGGTTTCAATATTTCCACATAAATAAAGTTTCAACCGATTACATTACTTTCCTTCCTATAGGATAAGGAAAGTAACAAAAATGAGCATCTTCGATCTCTTGGTAATCTTGATACCTATATGAATATTTGTTATGACTTTGGTACTTTCATCTAGTTTTCTAGTTTATAACATTATCAATCTATCTACCTATTGACTGTTTAGTTGAAGTGTTTCAGCATTATCCTATTTGGTACATGTTTCTTTACAGTCATTCACAAATTACCCACATAATAAGACCTGTGTGTAGTCCGCAATTATTAAAATTATATATATATTTTTTATACATTATACATTTTATTGAACAAAGATCAAATTTGACCATCTTTTTGTTGGAAAAAATACCGACCTATTACCTTGCTTGGCTGAAGAGCTCATTTTATATCTATATGTACCTACGTACGTTTTGAAGACCCAGTACGAACAAAACTTATTGAATGGAGACTTACATACTCTTTCAAAAGGTGGAGGGGGTTTCAATATTTCCACATAAATAAAGTTGCAAGACTTTAATACCTACTACTTGTGCTTTTTATCGGTAACTTTCAAGACTTTCCTATATGTCTCGATAACAAAAGCTCTAAATGTGAAGATACATAGGGTTTTCATTGTTATGTAGAGGAGATATTAGAGATTCGTTCTTGTGTTCTCTTTTGATCTCTCAAAGCTTAAAGAATCTATTTTGATGGTGTTAGGTATAGAAAAATAGGTGCCAAATCCATGGATGAACCTAACTCGGCACTTCCCAGTAGTGAGCTACTGCCATTATTATGTGTATATTCTCCCAATATTGTATTATTGTGGATAAAAAGTTTGTCTGGGGTTTGATTGGTGCTAATCCATGGATGAACCTAACTCGGCACTTCCCAGTAGTGAGCTGCTGCCATTATTATGTGTATATTCTCCCAATATTGTAATATTGTGGATAAAATGTTTGTCTGGGGTTTGAACCCGCAATCCTCTGATTACCAGGCGAGTTGACCACTTAACTACAGAGGCAGAAAGAAGGTGCACCCTTCAATGGTGCCAATCCATGGATGAACCTAACTCGGGACTTCCCAGTAGTGAGCTACTGCCATTATTATGTGTATATTCTCCCAATATTGTATTATTGTGGATAAAAAGTTTGTCTGGGGTTTGAACCCGCAATCCTCTGATTACCAGGCGGGTTGACCACTTAACTACAGAGAACTTAACTGCAGAAAGAAGGTGCACCCTTCAATGATCTTTTTAGAAAGACCTTTTCTGAATGCTAATTTGCCATAGCATCTGCTTTACCAGTGATAAAAGTGAGGGAAAAGTGGACCATGTTAATACCTACTTACAGTACTTACCAGAACACTTTGAACAGTGTGG
>NW_007378041.1:110822-166290 GCF_000475195.1 Diaphorina citri | reverse complement strand
AGAAGAAAGACCACTTGATGGCAACTTACAGGAAGCTGGCGTCAAAGGTGAAGGAAAGTAAGGGAACTGGGACTGGAACTAAAGACGTTTTCAAGCCAGATTGGTTCGCATACGAGAAAATGGCATCGTTTTTGCATACTATCTACAAACACCTGAACAAATCTAGAGCAATAGGAAACAAGCCATCCGAACGTCTGTGGTTTGCCAACCAACGAGCCTATCCGCGCCGTGGGAACAACAAGGCGCGTCAAATTGACAAGTCAAGGCAAGCCTGTACCGGATAGACTCGGTAAGCCACGCGCCGTGGGAACAAGGCTTTATATACGAAAAGAGTTTGATACATGTCTGCCAAGTACTACAACATTAGCATCATGGTATAAATCGGTAGATGCTGAGCCAGACTTTTGTACTGAAGCTCTCAATGCCATCAAGTTGTATTGTGAGCTAGAGACATCACTCCTCAAACAGAAGATACAATTTCTCAAGCTGACAAGGCAATGTTTTTTCAGGCAGCATCAAATTTCCTGTCCCCTGAGTCCCTTGTCATGAAACATGTGGAAGTTTCGAAGAAATTATATTCTGTTTTCCATGCTATGGATGATTTTAAATCATTAGGTATGAAAACTCCAGATGAGTTTCTCACATATCTAACAGAGAGACTGAAAGGTTTGCCTTTGATGGACTTGGCCATGAAGTCGAAGAGCCAGTCAGCCTCTCCATTGTGGCATGCCCTGAGATTTGGGCGTATTACAGCTTCAAAACTGTGTGAAGCTGCCAACTGTTCCACCATTTGTGGAAGTTTAGTTGATACAATTATGGGTGCATCCAAATTCTACCAATCATTGGAGACAATTTTGTTCGTGATGCCTTGAGTTCCACTCCAGTTGGCCAAAAACTTCTTCAAGCCGCAGCAGTCAACAATAACGCCCTCACAACCCAGGAGAGAAAAACTCTGCTCCGTATAATTGTAGAGGAGGTTACAAACGTAAATCCAGAGAAAAAAACATTCAACTCATGAGTACCCAATGCTTAGCCGCACAAATTGCATCTATCTTCAAAGGTGAAGATGCTGGCGTATATTTCGAGCCCTTTGAAAAGTAAAGGACAAGAAACTAAATGCAAAGGGTTTACTGTACGAGAGGTTTCAAGTAAAAAGGAAGAATCAGAGCAGGATAGGAGTTGTCCAACTGGCAAAGAAGAAGTCATCAACCAGTTCAACTACAAACACAACTGGTGGCGGGGACACTCAATTGACCCCACATCGGCTATTCGCATCCGAGCGAAAGCGCGTAACTTGGCAACGGTACATCGTAGCAAAAAGTTATTGGTGTCAAATTATATATATCCAATTTGGGTCGATTGAATTCAAAAGGTCAATTTAAACAACTTACCAGTCGATAACCATCTCCAAAGATAGCCAAATATTCCGGGTCCAAGGTCATGGGGTTTCACACGGGACATCACACCTGAAACAAACAGAAATAAAATTCACTGTTTTATTTCCAATTAAAAACACTTAACCTCAATAGACCTCATGAAGTTATTACACTGATAGCTGAAAAATGATGAACTAGGGGATTAACGTAGGAATTGACCTTTCATTTTTACAGAAATACACGTCGTCTATAAATCCATGATGGAGTCCACATGATGAGTGAGCACAACTCTCCTCATAATTCAGAGGAAACACATGCTGACTCACCTCACATCACTCCCTCTCAATCAGCCCGGTCTGCGTCGGAAAAACACACTGCTGCGTCGGCCCACAGTCAACACATCTCTCCCTCTTCTCGCCTCTTGAGGAAACCAAAGTCGTGCTGACTGAACACAATGCTCCTCACAACACAGAAGAAACACATGCTGACTCACCTCACAACACTCCCTCTCAATCAGCCCGGTCTGCGCCGAAAATACACACTGCTTCGTCGGCCCACGATAAAATTCACTGTTTTATTTCCAATTAAAAACACTTAACCTCAATAGACCTCATGAAGTTATTACACTGATAGCTGAAAAATGATGAACCAGGGGGATTAACGTAGGAATTGACCTTTCATTTTTACACAAATACACGTCGTCTATAAATCCATGATGGAGTCCACAAATGATGAGTGAGCGCAACTCTCCTCATAATGCAGAGGAAACACATGCTGACTCACCTCACAACACTCACTCTCAATCAGCCATCCGAAGACGGTTAGTACTTAGACTGTTAACATTGCCAAATTGTACATAGGTAGTAAACAAATTTAATTTTCTCAGTATTCTTGGCAAATGTGTTATGTAACAATTTATTATATGTATGTACTTAATTTCTCATTACGTAGTGTCTCGTAACTTGGAAGTCGGTGGTTCAAGTCCATTATTTAACATTAGAATGGCAGATATTGTTCAACAAGATATTGTGGTCCCAGTGCCAAGGGGAAAAGGACGTAAAAAACTTAGTTTTCCAGCTCAATGGGTCAGGAATGTCAGGAAAAGAGAAAGGTGAGCTTTGCCAATTTTTTTACCCAATAGACTTCTATGTTAGGCAGGTTCCCAGCTATAACTTACTGTTGGGTGGTGGGTGACAGTATGTCAATTGATGTCAAATGGGATGGAAATAAACATGTTGGATATGTCAATTTTGGTTTTGACCAGTATAGAACAGCATAGAACTGAACAAGCGGAACAGCATAGAACTGAACAAGCGGACCTCTGTGATGAAATCCACCTATACTCAGAATTCGTAGAGGGATGGATTCAGTGTGGTAATTGCCAAAACTGGGCGCACTGCAAATGTGTTGGGGAAGAAGATGACAACCCGAAAGCTATTCATAATTGTGACCTATGCAAATAGAGAGTACAAAGCCAAAGAAGCACCTTTTTGGAGCGGGGTCAGTCAACATGACGAAGAAATGGACTCCATTTGCCGCTACCAATCTCTCTTTGGATGTGGTCAACCGGAGTTGATGACTAGCATCAATGATCAAATAGAATCACAAGAAGGAAAATCACCATAGAAGCACCTTTTTGGAGCGGGGTCAGTCAACATGACGAAGAAATGGACTCCATTTGCCGCTACCAATCTCTCTTTGGATGTGGTCAACATACCGGAGTTGATGACTAGCATCAATGATCAAATAGAATCACAAGAAGGAAAATCACCATATGAGCATTGAGCACATTGTTCTAACTGACATTGTTTTAACTGGTTTTGACTAAACAAGAGACGACATTTTGAGTTCTGGACCAGATAGGAAATTATGGCTAGTCCTATCACTAATTATATTTGTTGCATATCAGAATCATTTGTATTTAGACCCATGAGTCGGTGTCTTACTACTCAAGAGTGCTAACAAAGAATATCTACCAGTATACAACAGCATAGAACTGAACACGCGGACCTCTGTGATGAAATCGCAGAGATTGTCAAGAATATTGACAGACGCGCCACTCTGAGAGATGTGCAACTGTCCATTGTTATTCAAATCATTCACAAGGAAGAAGGATTGACTCAAATAGCTTACAAAGTACTTCCATCTCGGCCCACGATCAGCACATCTCTCCCTCTTCTCGTCTCTTGAGGAAACAAAAGCCGTGCTGACTGAGTCAGAGAAAGCGTTACGGCATCTAGTAGAGGCAGCACGATCAGAATGACGATCAGGAAAGAAACGACGGACACAAAGTTGATCAGCTTTTGCATGGCGGGCGGCGAGTTCGCGAACTTTCGGTGAAGTTCGGGAAAGATCGTCACCTGGGTGTAGATCGGAAGGGCCAGGATTTCAGTGCAATTTATTCACGTGTCAAAAAGAAAAATCGTTGAGTTCATGTTTCAGAAAAAAACTTTATTCGTAAAAATTTCAGGAAAAAATAGAAAGTAAAAGAAAAGTTATTTTTTCAATATTCAGGGTTTCTTTTTCTTTCCAGAAAGCGGCAGTTATTATTAGGGTATAAATAATCGTGTTTACTTGAAGATTTATTAGGAATTCGTCGTTATTCGTTCACGTTTCAGAGAGAAAAAATCGTAATTCGTGAAAGTTGGTGTTCTTTCCCCTCAGAATCCGGAATATGGGTATAATTATTCGTGTTTACTTTATGACTTGAAAGTTGTGTAATTAATTAACGTCGCGAAAAGAAAAATATGCGCGACAATTTTCAAAAACCGGTGGGCAATAGGGTAAATTTTAACTGTGTGCACTTTTGTCTTGAATAAAATTAGGAAAAGACGAACCTTCGGTAAAATTCGTGAAGACTTCGGCCGTCTTCGACCCACTTCGTTCTAGTTAAAATATTTTTTTTTCGGCAATTTTCACAAACCGGTAGGAATTAGGGTATTTGTGTTCATTTATTGTTTGGACTTAAATATAAATCAGAAAGGACGAGCGGTTGGTGAAAGCTGTAAAGACTTTGGGACACTTTGTTAAAAGTTTCTGAATAACTTGCGCGTCGTCAAAAACCGGTAGGTGTGAAGCTACCTTGAGTACTACTTATATTTTTTTGATAGCGAAATATATCATCACTCAATACACCACAAACAATTAAGCTACTTTCTTGTTCTTGAGTTAACTTATTTAATTAAGATAAAAGTATTGCTTTGATTTATTTATTAATGATGCTTATCAAAAGTCACACAATATAAAAACATATATTTTACTAGCTGAATTCCGTCGCTTCGCTCCGGAATCCCGCTAGTTCATCCCGAGGCATGGCCAAGCTTGTGGAAAAGGCATGGCCGAACTTGTATTTTTATCAAACTAAAAACATAAACGAAACTCAATATTAGGCGAGCGAGGAAAAGTTTTCTCTCCCGCAGTCTCTGCACTCTGTGTATTTCTTATGGTGATTTTAGCGATCAAAAATTGATCATATCTCAGGATCGGTTTAGATTTTCGCAAAATCCTTTCTTATTGCACACCTAGACCATAAAAGGAATATTCCTACAAAATTTCAGCTTTCTAGGTGTTGTGGTTCTCGAGATAGAGCGATCAGTGTGTGACCTATGAAATGTGAACTGTGAATGGATCTTGTTCTTATAATATAAGATATATAGATGATCTGGGTGGATATAGGACTTAGCGGACTTAGCACTCCTGGCTGGCATCTACAGGGTTATCTCACAGACACGAAAAATCAACTCGGCTCAGTACCTAGTCTATAGCTTTGTACCTTCAAAAAAACCTCGAAAATAAAAGAAATGAAAAAGAGCTTAGATTAGTAAAAATACTAAGCTTTGTACCTTCAAAACATCCTCGAAAACAATAAAAGAAAAAATAAAAAAGAGCTTAGATCAGTAAAAATACTAAGCTTTGTACCTTCAAAACAACCTCGAAAACAATAAAAGAAATAAAAAAGAGCTTAGATTAGTAAAAATACCAAGCTTTGTACCTTCAAACAACCTCAAGAACATTAATAAAACAGACAACAAAATAAGCACTTCGCTTACCAAAAACTACTAATGACTACTAAAGCCAGCTCACTTCTACACAAGGTAGAGAGGGATTGACCAGTCTCAGCCAAATTAAATAGTTAAAAGTGACCAGACTTCAGCAGCTTCAATTAAAAATTAAAACTAATCTTGGTAAACCACTACTTTTACATCACCCTAGATTTGCATCACACATTCCTTGTGTAGTAAATTCAATCATAATGTCCAAATATATAAGACCTTGGTTCAACTATGGGGGTGAAGGGACTTTTTCGTCCAATGCCAGCAACATAAACAAGGTATATTCTATTCCTTCTGGGATGATGTAATGTAATGGTTTACCCTAAAAGTAAAAATACCTCCAGAGCTGCCTAGCTCTCGGCAGAATTCCATCCGTCTTCTATTCAGCAGCCATCCTGTCATGTCGGCCACTCCATCATCTCCTAGGTCTACGGTGATTGACACCATCCGGATACCCTCGGGTGCAGGTCATTTGTCGAGAAGTACAGGCTGTTTGTCGATAAGTACCCACAGGGCGTTTCTTGATGAATACCCACAGGGCGAACATTAACCTATGCCAAACTGTTCAGTACCCTCCCAGTATTATTTTATAAAAAGTCTCAAAAAAATCCCGCATCACAATTGGCCGCAATTGCGGAAAAACGGCGGAAATTGGCGGAAAATCTCGTTTTCTGAACGAATTTTGCATTTATTTTCTAAACGAGTGCCTAAAACGAAAAAGTCATAAAATGAGATTTTTAGGAAACATAATTTCCTACAATTTGACAGTTTGACACCAATAACTTTTTGCTACGATGTACCGTTGCCATGTTACGCGCTTTCGCGTAAGATAATGGGAGAAATATGGGGTAGTTTCCCCAGAAATCAATTTTTTCAAGCAACAAAAAACAATTATTGGACAAAAATAATGAACGTTTCTGATGTAAAATTAAATTTCCTTCAATATTTTCCAGGTCAAAAGTTCCTAAATTCAACGTTTCTATGAGAAAGAAGCAGTTGAAATGATTTTTCCCAATTTTTTAATTTTGGCGGAAAAATTACCGTTTTACGCGAAAGCGCAACTTGGCAACGGTACATCGTAGCAAAAAGTTATTGGTGTCAAATTATACATATCCAACTTGGGTCGATTGAATTCAAAAGGTCAATTTAAACAACTTACCAGTCGATAACCATCTCCAAAGATAGCCAAATATTCCAGGTCCAAGGTCATGGGGTTTCACACGGATGCCGTTTATTTCATTCCTTAATTCCCAGCCGTTTCTGAGATATAAGCGTGGTTCGCAAATCACGAACCACCCTGTATATCCAATTTGGGTCGATTGAATTCAAAAGGTCAATTTAAACAACTTACCAGTCGATAACCATCTCCGAAGATAGCCAAATATTCCGGGTCCAAGGTCATGGGGTTTCACACGGGACATCACACCTGAAACAAACAGAAATAAAATTCACTGTTTTATTTCCAATTAAAAACACTTAACCTCAATAGACCTCATGAAGTTATTACACTGATAGCTGAAAAATGATGAACTAGGGGATTAACGTAGGAATTGACCTTTCATTTTTACACAAATACACGTCGTCTATAACTCCATGATGGAGTCCACATGATGAGTGAGCGCAACTCTCCTCATAATTCAGAGGAAACACACGCTGTCTCACCTCACAATACTCACTCTCAATCAGCCCGGTCTGCGTCGGAAAAACACACTGCTGCGTCGGCCCACAGTCAACACAGCTCTCCGTCTTCTCGCCTCTTGAGGGAACAAAAGTCGTGCTGACTGAACACAATGCTCCTCACAACACAGAAGAAACCCATGCTGACTCACCTCACAACACTCCCTCTCAATCAGCCCGGTCTGCGTCGAAAATACACACTGCTTCGTCGGCCCACGATCAGCACATCTCTCCCTCTTCTTGTCTCTTGAGGAAACAAAAGCCGTGCTGACTGAGTCAGAGAAAGCGTTACGGCATCCAGTAGAGGCAGCACGATCAGAATGACGATCAGGAAAGAAATGACGGACACGAAGTTGATCAGCTTTTGCATGGCGGGCGGCGAGTTCGCGAACTTTCGGTGAAGTTCGGGAAAGATCGTCACCTGGGTGTAGATCGGAAGGGCCAGGATTTCGGTGCAATTTATTCACGTGTCAAAAAGAAAAATCGTTGAGTTTATGTTTCAGAAAAAAACTTTATTCGTAAAAATTTCAGGAAAAAATAGAAAGTAAAAGAAAAGTTATTTTTTCAATAGTCAGGGTTTCTTTTTCTTTCTAGAAAGCGGCAGTTATTATTAGGGTATAAATAATCGTGTTTACTTGAAGATTTATTAGGATTTCGTCGTTATTCGTTCACGTTTCAGAGAGAAAAAATCGTAATTCGTGAAAGTTGGTGTTTTTTTCCCCTCAGAATCCGGAATATGGGTATAATTATTCGTGTTTACTTTATGACTTGAAAGTTGTGTAATTAACGTCGCGAAAAATATGCGCGACAATTTTCAAAAACCGGTGGGAATTAGGGTAAATTTTAACTGTGTGCACTTTTGTCTTGAATAAAATTCGGAAAAGACGAGCCTTCGGTAAAATTTGTGAAGACTTCGGCCGTCTTCGACCCACTTCGTTCTAGTTATAATATTTTTTTTCGGCAATTTTCACAAACCGGTAGGAATTAGGGTATTTGTGTTAATTTTTTGTTTGGACTTAAATATAAATCAGAAAGGACGAGCTGTTGGTGAAAGCTGTGAAGACTTTGGGACACTTCGTTAAAAGTTTCTGAATAACTTGCGCGTCGTCAAAAATCGGTAGGTGTGAAGCTACCTTAAGTATTACTTATATTTTTTTCGATAGCGAAATATATCATCACTCAATACGCCACAAACAATTAAGCTACTTTCTTGTTCTTGAGTTAACTTATTTAATTAAGATAAAAGTATTGCTTTGATTTATTTATTAATGATGCTTATCAAAAGTCACACAATATAAAAACACGTAAAAACGCGCGAAGAAAAAGAAATGTGATTGTTATTGAAGATGTTGGCGGATTGACTATTAGGTCTATTAGGTCAACTGATGAATTTCAACACTATTAGGTCAACTGATGAATTTCAACAATCTGATGAATTATTCAAAAGTAAATTGAACTGAACACTTGATCAAGTTTTTTTTTCCAAGAAATCACAAATTTACACACCTATTTTTTCACGTTTCAAAAAACAACAAATGCAAAACACGATATGAAATTATTTAAATCAAGCACTTAAAAATAAATGGCTAAAAAGTAAAAAATCCTTTAACACAAGTACCTAAAGGTTCTAAAGCCACAACACTCGCATTAAATAAAATCAAAAGGTAACATAATAGGTATTTCAACACCAAGCTCCAGGGATGTTACTCACAAAATGACCCGAATCAAATGAAAGTATGAAACTCAAAAGTACTCTAAACTGAAAATACAAAACACAAGTAACACAACCAACCACGTTCTGTGACCCTTTTAAAATGAATCCCTTCTTGGAATCGAATCGTCACCAATAAACCAGTCTAGATACCCGATTGCAATTTACACACCTATTTTTTCACGTTTCAAAAAACAACAAATGCAAAACACGATATGAAATTATTTAAATCAAGCACTTAAAAATAAAAATAAATGGCTAAAAAGTAAAAAATCCTTTAACACAAGTACCTAAAGGTTCTAAATCTAAAGCCACAACACTCGCATTAAATAAAATCAAAAGATAACATAATATTTCAACACCAAGCTCCAGGGATGTTACTTACAAAATGACCCGAATCAAATGAAACTCAAAAGTACTCTAAACTGAAAATACAAAACACAAGTAACACAACCAACCATGTTCTGTGACCCTTTTAAATTGAATCCCTTCTTGGAATCGAATCGTCACCAATAAACCAGTCTAGATACCCGTTTGCAAAAAAACCTTGAAGACAAAAATCCTTGGAATGATAAAAATAAACCCAAAAGTGAAAGAATAATCATGTTAAAGCAGGTAGATTTCGGGTTTGGGGAAAGTGAAAAGGTAGAATTAGAGAAGCACACCATTTTCGTCCAAGAATCCAAAACCATTCCATTTCAGTCCCAAAAATGAAGGGGACAAAGATCGTCCGACTTGCGTTCGCGGTAAGTACCCAGTTCCGTCCCATACCTGCGAGCAAGGAGTAAATGTGAAGGTCTGGGGATATTAAGCGCTATTAAATTTATTACGAAAGATTTGATTCGTTGAGTTAAATGAGAAATGGCTACACTAACAATATGAGAAACCATAATTTTTTTCTTCCTTTTTTATAATTTGAACAAAGTTCAACAGACTACTATTGTAAACCTAACTCCTTAGACCTTATTTAAGGGCGTTCCTACTTGTCGTGAGTTTCATCCGATTTTTCCCCCTAAAATTTCCCTGAAGGTATAATGTAATTTAATTGAGAGTTTTCCCACTACACACAAGTGGGAACGAGCTTCTAGACTGCGGAAGTAAAGGGACTTTTCAGTCTTATTCTGGCAGAATAAACAAGGGTATATTCTTTTCTGTTAACTAAGTCCACACTTGGTCCAAGTCCACGGGGGGTCCAGTGGTAACGCGCTTGCTTGCCATGCAGAAGGTCCCGGGTTCGAATCCCACCATCGACAAAAAATTGTACTCGGTTTTCGATTGCAAATATTTCAACGGGTTACATTCTGGTGTTCTCGTGTTGACCCAGCACCTAAATCGGAAGTATTGTGTCTCTTCTCGCCCATCTGATGAGAGGCATACTACGGGATGGGCATGCTACGACACAGACCACATGCGTCTAATGTAGCAGTTGTTTCATTGCTACGAAATATAAAAACGGCGGTGAAACACTCATCTTTTTAAAATAAAAATAAAAAAATAAATAAAAAATAAAATAAAAAGTCAGAAGGACGCAAATACCTAGGATTTGTCCCTCAGGACTCAACTCGGAGCTTCCCGAAAAAAAGTGCGACAGTCAAGCAGCTATTTACGATAGACTATTATAATTTGTTGGTTGAAATTAGCACATAAACTACAAGGTGCTTGAGAAATTTCAAGACGACATAATTGGAGAGAAAATTAACATTGAAACGTGATCAGTGTGGTCACTGTAGATAGGTAGGTAATATGGGGTAATCGGTTGAAAATAATAATTCCATTACTATCTACTCCAAAACGCAATTAAACTCACATTGAATAATTGAAAAATCCCACAGCAGTTAAAATATCCCTCGACGTGGTAAATTTCAACATTTCATTTCCGTTTTATGAGGGAAAAATCCCACGCTGTAGCACAGATCTCGTGGGGTCAATGAACGACCTTGGCATTCACTTGTTTGCTGATCACAACACACGCCACCTCCCATAGTAAAATTTATAGTACGCTTGACCTTGAACTGATTATTTTGAATGGAGGGAAACAAACATGGCCGCTGTGATAGCGGCGCGTGATGATGAAAATCAAAAGAGCGCATGCGCATAGAACGAATGAGGTCTGTGAGTGTAAACGCGGCCTACAGATTTTCAAAATGGTCATGGGCGCGAAAATTCAAATATTTTGTAATTGTAATATTACAAATTTGTTGATGGCAGATGGCAGCTTTCTGCTTGAAAGGACGTTTTTTGAAAACCTTTTTACTCTTACCTACTAGTTTTACTATTAAATAACTACCTAGCTGTTTCTTTAATCTTTAATTAACAATTCTCATGATTTTCAATTTTTTATTTAACACAAAGATAATAAAATATAAAAAAATATAGCGAAATTATTTTTTAATTTTGACAAGTAGTTTTCGATTTTTTGAGCCCTGAAAAAAATGAAATATTTTTTTCCGATCTGACGTCACCGTAGCTACAAGGTACTACTAACACACTGGCGGGAGCTTTCAAATTTGTGATAAAAGTGTTATTTTTCCTTTAAACATGGATCTGATGGATCATGATTATACGCTCAATGAGCTACCACCTGTGATTCAAGTTAATCAAGTTACTGATTCTAAGAAAAGCATCAAGGCATTCCACTAAACCCGGCTCCATTTCAATTTAACAGCGTTTTCAAAGTTTTAAATAATAAAATGTACTTTATGCTACTAACTTAAATCACTTGTAATATTTGGGAACAAAAGATGACTTCAAAATTAAATTCCAAAAAACAACGAAACAAACACTTCTGGAAAACAAAATGGAATAAACTTGAACCTTGAACTCTGATGTCGGCTTGGCTTGGGTATTCTTTTTGTAGCTATCACGTCACCATAGCTACAAAATCCGCAAGAACAGTGTTGCCAAACTGCGCACTAAAAAAAAAATCACCGGAGGCTCCCTTGAAAAAAGGGGACTTTGCACTCGTATATTTCAGAAACTACTCAACGGATTTAAAAAAAAAAAAAAAAAACGGTACGGTTAATTTTTTCTAATCTCTATGATTAAATTATCGGGGAGTCATTATCTTTTACATGAGAATCCTTAATTCAAGAGGCAAATGTCCCCTCTAATAATACCTTTCAAGTGCCATCAAAGAAATGTCGCCTCTAAAAATAACGCGGATTTTTAACCATGGGAAAGTGACAAAATATCAGTCGCTACCTTGGAATAGACATGGGATTATCGTTTTATGACGGCTATTGTCTCATGAGGTTCTATGAAAGTGGTTTTATCTAAAAATAAAATCAATGGAAAAAAAACTCCTTTGGGTAATTTTCCGTTCACTCCATCGCCAACCCACAACCAGCCAACTACAGTCCACGTCAACTGGGAAATCCGATGGAAGCGCATGGAGGGGAACCGCAACTTCTCAACTGTAAGTCGGACAGTTCTAAAAGTTTCACCATTCGATTCGGCTAGTCCGATGGAAGCGCATGGAGGGGAACCGCAACTTCTCAACTGTAAGTCGGACAGTTCTAAAAGTTTCACCATTCGATTCGGCGTGAAAAATCCCATGGGATCACATCAACTATTCACATGCTTACTTGTTAATCAACGAGCTATTTTTTGACGAGTGCGCACCCAAAGGTCATCGGACTTCCCAGTTGAAGTGGACTGTACCAAGTCAAAAAATTCTGATGAAATTCCATATCTCGGTTGTGATTGAACTTGCGCCCTCCTGTTTACCTAGCTGTGCTGGCAAATTTTAACCCCAACTTCGTAGATTCGTATAAAACCTGAATTTCAGGGCTGTTTTCCCCTACATTTAAACTTCAGAGAGGGCTTTTAGTCTACGACCTACGACCCTGACTAATTGAAAGGAGAGAGGGACTCGAGCTATAAACTTGCCTCGGTGGCGTAGTGGTCAAGACGCTCGCCTGGTAAACGGGAGGGTGTGGGTTCGATCCCAGCCGAGGCATGAAATTTTATCCTCGTTTATGTGAGAATTTGACCACAAAATATTGGAGCTCTAAGGGTTAGGTGGTAGAGAACGCCTCCGGCATCAACATCGCCTGGTGGTTAAATTCCACTCAAGAATCTATTATTATGTATAAAGGATTTGATTAAAAAAACAATAATATACCTGAAATGAGTCAATCAATCACCCCCACGTCAGGAATTCTACTTGACTAGCAGCAGCAGGGATTAACAGTATGGAACGGCGCTGGGGAATTCAACTAGACTAGCGGCCGTGTGTAGGAAATGCCGCTTGTAGAATTTGAACTCTTCCAGGGTGTCCTGTATGTCTTCGAGACCGCGATGTTTCAGTCGTTTTGGCGGTAACTGCGAACAAATTAGTAAATAAATAATGATTATGTTTGTAACGAATAGAATAGAATACTGAATAGAAGTGAATATACTTGTTTATCCTGCTCGAATAAGACTAAAAAGTCCCTTTACCCCAGCGGTCTAAACAAGGTCTCGTGTATTTTATAGGTATAAGAACAGAGGGAAGTATACTGATACAATTCACAAGGTTGATATCAGTTAGGTACCTACTTCCCTTCATTTCAAAAATATAAATAGAAATTCACAAAGTTACAGAGTCCTCCATCAGAATGTAGGTATAAATAAGGATTAGGTAGTAAAAAAAAAACAATCAGACTTGGAAAATTTTGACCAAAAGATTTAAAACATGGAAAAATAAAATTGTCGATTTTTCTCTCATGGTTTGATAAAGGGAACAGAAAGTGTAAAAAAAATAAATAATGAATTAAAAAAAAAAAATAGACTTGGAAATTTAAAAGAATGAGAACATAGAAAAATAAAATTGTCGATTTTCCCCATGGTTTGATAAAAGGAACTGTAACAGCCAAGAGTGCCAAGGTCTTCTCTGGAACAGGAGAAGAAAGCAAGATCGAAAGCTTAGCCTGAGGGTGAGTGAGATGATTTTTTTTTAGCCTGAGGGTGAGTGAGATGATTTTTTTAGCCTGAGGGTGAGTGAGATGATTTTTTTTCTTAAAGAGTTTTGATAGAGAGAAATGTAACTGCCAAGAGGTCATTTCATTCCGAAATCGAACAGACATTAAGAAGGACAGGAGAAAGTCGGCCATTCCAGGAAAGAACCTTATCCGTTTAGGATAAAGTTGTCCTCCGGCGGGAATCGAACCCGTGAGTTAGCGCTTACCCTCCGACCTAGATTGGCAAAATAAATAAAAATGGAATTTTTGAAATTTTACAAATAAATATGCCTACCAAATAAAAAAATATATATAAAAAAAATGTAAATGCAGTTTCTTTGTGTTATTATGTCACAACATTGGTGCTCACTGCAGCATTGTAGGATTTTCCCAATATCTCATAATCCTAAAATCCAATGTTTACCTTCCATGCTGGCACCGGTCGCTATGCGCATTTATATGTCATAGCCAAAACATTTTTTTTTTTTTTTTTTTTTTTTTTTTTTCTCATCTGATTTTTTTTTTCCAAATAATTTCAAGATTACCATGCAATCAACCCCCAGTAATGTAACAAGAGAGCTAGCCTTGAAAAAAAACTACTTGCTATAAATATTTCACAAGAGAAAATAAACAAAACACAAAACCCAGCTAATGAACATAAGTGGCCCCAATCGAGTATTGATCACAGCTCTGAACCTGGCTGAAAATGAACAAATTTGGTGGAGATTTTTTTTGATAGTCAATGGTTTTGTGTAATTTTTGATAGCATTCTGACCTCAAAGAGTAAAGTTTCAAGTGTAAATCAACCCCCAGTAATGTAACAAGAGAGCTAGCCTTGAAAAATACTTGCTATAAATATTTCACAAGAGAAAATAAACAAAACCAAGCTAATGAACACAAGTGGCCCCAATCGAGTATTGATCATAGCTCTGAACCTGGCTGAAAATGAACAAATTTGGTGGAGATTTTTTTTGATAGTCAATGGTTTTGTATAATTTTTGATAGCATTCTAACCTCAAAGAGTAAAGTTTCAAGTGTAAAAAAAACAGGAGGTTGTAGGACTTCTAGGCCCTGGTGTTGGGGTCAGGGGTCACTGGTCTCAGCATGGGTCAATGGTAGAGATGGGTAGTACTTGGTATTTTCAAGAACTGGTAAAAGTAATTGATTACTTACCAAATATACAACCAAATATATAAGATATAATCGAATCAAGCCAAAGAACTTACAAATACCTCTCTAATCTCTCACATTTGTGATCTTGAATCAGCTGTTCAGTAGCATAGACTAAAGATGGAAGAGTGTCTATTACCGCGTTTAGATTCAAATTTCTTCTGACCGGCCGACAAATGAAATCTACAGTGACTTCAACTCAGGAGGCTGGTGGTTCGTAGCTGACCAATGCAAACACCAAACTCGATTCATCTCGGATTGGGTGCCGACTGGGTGAAGTTAAGATAGGGAGGAGGGTAGTTTGCCCCCATTTAGCACAGAATACATATTTTTGTATGTATTCTATGAATGGGGGTACATCCTAACAAAAATAGACAGGACATTTTATTTTATTAAAGTTAAAATAAGAAAGTGGAAAAAAGGAAATTGCTTCTAAAAAGTGGAAAAAAAAGAAAGTGCTTCCTTTTTACATTTTTTTTTGTTTTTTTTTTTTTTTTTTTTTTTTTTTTTTTTTTTTGTCTCTACTACCTATTATTGTTTGTTATATGTTTGTTCTGTCTTATTGGAAAATAAAGTTAATTATCATTTTGAAAAAAAAAAGGTCGTTGCCGACTGGTATATAAAATTTTCAAATTTTTAGACTCGTGTGGTCTGTCCTCTAGAATGCCCATCTCGTAATATGTTCCTCATCAGATGGGCAATAAGAGACTCAATACTTCACATTTAGCATTTACATTCTAGGTTACCACGAGAACACCAGAAAGTGATCACTTGAAATATTTTCTATCACAAAACGAGTGAAATTTTTGTCACTGGTAGGGACCAAACCCGGTACCTACTGAATGGCCAGCAAGCCCGTTATCACTCAGTAAACTATGCTCTCCAACGGTTTTGACCAATTTTTGATGAAATTTGCCACAAAAAGGACATATTCTCATTAGATATTTTGACTCTAACCTGTCCTTAAGGAGCTCCTTAGAGATCTGATACTCACCTACCATAGGGGCAGTCTTGGGCTTGACATATTTGGCCACAAACTGGTGCAGGCGTCTATCTGCTTCCTCAATGCTCACCGAACTAGCGCGCACTCTATCCGTGAGTCCGGAAGCATTGTGATGTTCCACGCACCACTCGTTCATATTCTGCAGAACTTCCTGCGATTGAAAACGGGGAAGTAAAAGAGAATTCAATGGAGCAGTTGCATTTGGGTAAAAGTTATTAATAAAAGGTCGATCCACCATCGCGGTCAAGAATGTATGGACACAGCCTAAATGTTAGCCCCTTATGTTGTCCAATGTTGTTATACCTCCTTTTCATTGTATCCTACTGTATATGTTCTGTTACCAAATAAAGAGTGTTTGTCTAAATTGAAAATTAAAAACGGGGAAGTAAAAGAGAATTCAATGGAGCAGTTGCATTTGGGTAAAAGTTATTAATAAAAGGTCGATCCACCATCGCGGTCAAGTATGTGTGGACACAGCCTAAATGTTAGCCCCTTATGTTGTCCAATGTTGTTATACCTCCTTTTCATTGTATCCTACTGTAAATGTTCTGTTACCAAATAAAGAGTGTTTGTCTAAATTGAAAACTACCAAGGTGAAGAACCTTTGTCACCAAGTTTTATGAGCTTAATGGATAGAAAGACATATGAATTTTGAACTGAAAAATTATCTGAAAAAGAGAACATTTTAATAGCACCGCTTTAAAGGAGCTTTTATTTGAAGAAAGACATTTGGGAAGTGAAGTTTTCAAAGGCCAAGATCATATCAGGCTTTATGACACGTTTTTCACTGGTATTACAACCAGCTCCTCAAAAGTCCTGAAGAGGCTGATCATACGGGTATAACCATTCCGGCAGCCCGAGTCCGGGGAATGATACTTCCAAGATCGAAGGCCAGTTGAAACCTTTCTACAGATACGTTTCTATAAATATAAATACGGCTCCTAGAAGGGATTTGAACCCTCGACCTGGACGAAATGGAGAAGTGGCGAATTGACGAGTGATAATAAAATAATTGTGTTATGTTTTTACTTGTTTATTCAAATAATGGACAAAAGTTAAATGATCGTTGTTGCTTCCTTGGAGTATAATATTGATAGGAGTAGTAATAAGGGAGGACCCACCAGAGGATTTCAGCATACATAAACACTCTACAACTTACACACTTCGACTGCCACAAATAATGGGTCTGTCACATCCAAGAGCTCCCAGGACTGCTGACATCAATATTGTGTCGATCTATTGTTTTGCAAGTTACTGGGTAGCTCTGGTGACATTTGATAGAGGGAACTGCAAGCGAACCCGCGGCCTAGCGCTTACGAGGCAGACGTGCTACCAACCAAGCTAACTAGACTGTCAGCCTAGGGTAGAAGAATGCGAAAGCAGTTGGTGAGTACCTAACTACTACCAGAAGCTTGCAATGGTGTTCTGGAAAGCTGGCTACTATTTGTTCTATGCTGCGGCTCTGTTCAAACTGTTCACGCTGAACAAGGAGATGAAGAAGAATATTAGGTACGCAGGAAGCGTTACAGAGGTGAGTATCTAACTACTACCAGAAGCTTGCAATGGTGTCCTGGAAAGCTGGCTACTATTTGTTCCATGCTGCGGCTCTGTTCAAACTCTTCACGCTGAACAAGGAGATGAAGAAGAATATTACACAGGAAGAGTTACAGAGGTAAATGTTCTTGTTGTTTAACCCTAGTCAGACATTCATGCTTGAACGTGTATGGTGGCCTTATATAAAACAGATTACTCTTGCGAGTTACAGAGGTAAATGTTCTTGTTGTTTAACCCTAGTCAGACATTCATGCTTGAACGTGTATGGTGGCCTTATATAAAACAGATTATTCTTGGCAGAGGTAAATGTTCTTGTTGTTTAACCCTAGTCAGACATTCATGCTTGAACGTGTATGGTGGCCTTATATAAAACAGATTACTCTTGGATGTTACTTGAAGTAAAAAATGGGATTTAATAAATAATTAAGACTTTGATAAAAATATATTTTCTCTTCCCCTCCACAGAATGGCGAGTCTTGTGCTGCTGGCAACCCTGTCCGTGCCACTCCCCTCTGCTCATCCGGAGTTTGACCGCTTCATCGAGACGGATAAGTCCCCTCTGGAGAAAGCACAGAAGCTGTCCATCCTGCTGGGACTCCAGCAGCCTCCCACCCGCCAGTCCTTGCTGAAGGATATCGTAAGTAGAAGAGCAGCTAGCTTTCAATATGAACAGTATTTTTTCTCCTTTTTAGTCCGTCCTTCCTTTATTATTACAATAGTAATAAAAAGGTATAAGGGACGGACTATTGTATTCGCTTCGGTGTCTGTCACTCGCTCGTTCGCTCGGTCTGTCTGTCTGTCTGTCTGTCCCCATAGAAGGACTTATCCAAACCTGGTCGACCTATATATCAAATTAAAGGTCTTTTTACCAGGAACACGAAAATGGTGGTGCAAATTTTGTCCAGAAAACCATAAAGCCAAAAAACAAAAAAAAAAAAACTGTTTTTTGGGGGATTTTTTGTTGTACTTTCAAGCATCTTGTTTCTTTCCTAGTTTTAGTAACCCTCAATACCTACTCTGGCTCTTCTTTTCTACCTCTTCAGCTTTTACTTCACCTTCTCTCCCTTCTTCCACTTCCATCTTGTATATTAAAAAAAAAAAAAAAAAAAAAAAAAAAAAAAACAAACTTGGTTTAATAAATATGACTGTAAGTTTAGTTCCATACTGCACAAACTTACGTGCCAAAGTTTGACCACTGCTCTGAAGTCTAGTGTTGACCATGGCTTGATTCATGTGTAACATTTGATTGAGTAAAAACAGACAGTTCACTTTCTTGGCCAGAAAATTGAATTGCAGGGCCTTACAAGATATCATTATCTTTTAGTTTTAATTGTTTCTTGAATACGTTAAATTTTAAATTTATCTTTTATTTATGAAATATTAATGGTCAAATTCAGAGTGAGCTTTAGACAAGGAGTGTTATGTTTCAAGCTTTGATTAAATATACTAAACTTATTATAAATGAAAAAAATCACCAATAAAATTATAAAAACCAGAGATTTGCAAGACAGATGTTGAGATGCCACAACTATAAAGAACAAAAAGAGTTACTAAACCAATAGGGGAAATACCTACTAAGAGAAGGAATTAGGTACTAAGCAGAACTAGAAAAAATGCTGAACCTACTAAGAGAAGGAATTAGGTACTAAGCAGAACTAGAAAAAATGCTGAAAAAAGTGTATAAAATAAGTAGGCAAAACTTGGAAAAAAAAAGTCTCTCACATGCACTCTCTTTCTCCCCTTTCTGGATTTTTAAGCACAGTCTAACGGCACAACTTAAAAATCCAAACCTATAATGAGAGACCTCTCACTCGACTCCTCCAGGAGACCTATGTCATGTGATTCCAGTATCAGAGGTCTCTATGATTTCAGCCAAAACGGTTTGGACAAGAGAGGTGAAGATGATAAATGTTTGTGAACTGAAAGAGAAAAGAGACAGACCATTTATTTAAATCACCTTTTTTTTTACATTTAATTGGATATTTTTATAGTTTAGGTTAGGGACTCTGGGGTACAGTTTTAAGTTTTTATTCTTCTTCTTCTTTTTCTTCTTTACCTTTTCCCACTCAAGTGGAGTCAGCATTTTTAGTCAACAATTTAAATTTTTAATATTGTCATTTAATTTCCTCTGCCCCGCAACAGCCAGTCACGGAATCAATCATTTGCATGATACAAATTTCTTGACCCCGCCCGGAATCGAACCCGGGTCTCCCGCGTGTAAGGCGAGCGCAGTGAAATACAAATTTCTTGACCCCGCCCGGAATCGAACCCGGGTCTCCCGCGTGCAAGGCGAGCGCAGTGACCACTACGCCATGGGAGCTGACTACCAAATAAGAAAATCGGTGTTAGTATCTGGACAGGTGTCCGCCCCTTCTTCACAAAACAAGGCTTACCTTCTTATAGAGCTCTGGATTGTACATCTTGCAGAGTTCTTTCAACGAAGACACGTCGATAATTCGATAGTGAAGATGATTATTGAACAGGGGCAGTTCCCTCATGATGAACAATCGATCCATGTATACGGAATTGCCTGGAACACAAATGAAATCAGTGAAGATGATTATTGAACAGGGGCAGTTCCCTCATGATGAACAATCGATCCATGTATACGGAATTGCCTGGAACACAAATGAAATCTACAGTGACTTCAACTCAGGAGGCTGGTGGTTCGTAGCTGACCAATGCAAACAGCAAACTCGATTCATCTCGGATTGGGTGCCGACTGGGTGAAGTTAGGATAAGGAGGAGGGCAGTTCGTTGCCGAATGGTATATAAAATTTTCAAATTTTTAGACTCGTGTGGTCTGTCCTCTAGAATGCCCAATGCCCATCTCGTAATATGTCCCTCATCAAATGGGCGATAAGAGACTCAATACTTCACATTTAGCATTTACATTCTAGGTTACCACGAGAACACCAGAAAGTAATCACTTGAAATATTTCCTATCAAACGAGTGAAATTTTTGTCACTGGTAGGGACCAAACCCGGTACCTACTGAATGGCCAGCAAGCCCATTATCACTCAGTAAACTATGCTC
Source organism: Diaphorina citri (assembly GCF_000475195.1). Taxonomy (NCBI): domain Eukaryota; kingdom Metazoa; phylum Arthropoda; class Insecta; order Hemiptera; family Psyllidae; genus Diaphorina; species Diaphorina citri. Next base: position 145,770 of record NW_007378041.1, on the reverse strand, counting down.
TCCAACGGTTTTGACCAATTTTGATGAAATTTGCCACAAAAAGGACATATTCTCATTAGATATCTTGACTCTAACCTGTCCTTAAGGAGCTCCTTAGAGGTCAAGAGTAATGTCAAATATTTACTGGTGTTGTCAACAATCATGGAAGTTGTCATCCTGGGTATGATGGTGCCTGAACACGAGCCAGGTAAGGTTATTGGATTGAATGTTTGTGTGAATGAATTCTAAGATTTAACTCATCAAATGGTATATGGTTTATCTTATTGTCCTACCATAAATCAAGACCACTAGAACAGAACCCAAAATTTTGAGAAACCTAAAGAAAAAAGTTTTTTTCAATGAAACCTCTTGTATTTCTCCACGAGACTACTTGTATTTCTCCACGAGACTACACAAGTGTTTTATAGTTCAAACTGCAACACTAGAAAGATGGAAAAATAAACCCTACTTTTTACTTTCCTTTTCTCATGTTTGAAGGATCCAAGATATTTCTTCTGGGCTTTGACATATCATTTCTTGTTCCTTTCTTCCTAAAATATCGTTTCTTGATCTTCCAGAGTCCACTGGTGAAGGCCAAGAAGAGATTCAGCTCGTGAAGAAAGTCCTCTACTCAATTCCTACCGATGGAGTGACCATGTCGGTTATCAAAGGATCTAGCATGGGACGCATATTCATGGGAGGAACAGATGGGAATTTGTATGAAATCAAATATCAGGTTGGTAGATTATAACTATAAAGTTTTCATTATTATTTTTACTGGGTTAATAAGGGAACTGTAACAATTTAGGTCTGATTGTCCCAAAATTGAAAAGAGGAAGGACAGGTATAACCATTCCAGCAGCCCAAGTATATTTATTTATTGTTTATATTTAAATGATGGACAAGAGTTGAAAATGATCGTCATTGCTTCCTTAGAGTTATAATATTGATAGGAGTTAAAATAAGGGAGGACTCACCAGAGGATTTCAGCACACATAAACACTCTACAACTCACACACACTTCGACTGCCACAAATAATGGGTCTGTCACATCCAAGAGCTCCCAGGACTGCTGACATCAATATTGTGTCGATCTATTGTTTTGCAAGTTACTGGGTAGCTCCGGTGACATTTGATAGAGGGAACTGCAAGCGAACCCGCGGCCTAGCGCTTAATACGAGGCAGACGCGCTACCAACCAAGCTAACTAGACTGTCAGCCTAGGGTAGAAGAATGCGAAAGCAGTAGAACGAAAAAAAGTGGCCCAACTGCCTCATGGCCTCCTCCAGTCTAACACATTACTCACCTCACTGCGATGCACAACAATCTCCGTCTGGTCCACAACCTTCAAGTCAGCGTCCGTAATCAAACAAGCCACCTCCAGAATTACATCGCCTGGGGGCTCCAATCCCGTCATTTCACAGTCCACCCATACCATATGCGAAGGTGCGTCCACACGCGATGCAGGGAGGACTTGAGTACTCATTGGGGCACCTTGCAACTTCCCAGCCCTGGTAAGGCTGTGGAGCCGGTTTTTGATTTGATCAGAAACACATTACTCACCTCACTGCGATGCACAACAATCTCCGTCTGGTCCACAACCTTCAAGTCAGCGTCCGTAATCAAACAAGCCACCTCTAGAATTACATCACCTGGGGGCTCCAATCCCGTCATTTCACAGTCCACCCATACCATATGCGAAGGTGCGTCCACACGTGATGCAGGGGGGACTTGAGTACTCATTGGGGCACCTTGCAACTTCCCGGCCCTTGTAAGGCTGTGGAGCCGGTTTTTGATTTGATCAGAACCTAAAAAAAAGGTTCATTGTAATTCTTACCTTATAAAAAAACAAACAATTGATTAGCAAAAATTCTGTTTATTTATTGTATATTTTCTCTGTTTATTTAGTTTCTCAATAATTGTTATTTATTTTTATATTTTAATTTTGTAAAATAAAAAGCAGGTAATTTTATTACCATTACCTGTATGTATCTTCTGATTGGGAAATTGGCGAATGTTTTCTGATCAGAACCTAAAAAAAAAAGGTTCATTGTAATTCTTACCTTATAAAAAACAAACAATTGATCAGCAAAAATTCTGTTTATTTATTGTATATTTTCTATATTTATTTAATTTCTCAATAATTGTTATTTATTTTCATGTTTTAATTTTGTAAAATAAAAAGTAGGTAATTTTATTACCATTACCTGTGTGACGTATCTTCTGATTGGGAAATTGGCGAATGTTTTTGTGGGTGGAAAAACTTTGGTGAGTGACTAGATTTGAGAAAGTTGTTTCAGGAGTGGTCAAATTGTGGGTGACTCTGCATTTGGACCATGATGTGACCGGTTTGGACAAGAGAGGTGAAGATGATAAATGTTTGTGAACTGAAAGAGAAAAGAGACAGACCATTTATTTAAATCACCTTTTTTTTACATTTAATTGGATATTTTTATAGTTTAGGTTAGGGACTCTGGGGTACAGTTTTAAGTTTTCATTCTTCTTCTTTTTCTTCTTTACCTTTTCCCACTCAAGTGGAGTCAGCATTTTTAGTCAACAATTTAAGTTTTTAATATTGTCATTTAATTTCCTCTTTTTTTTACTTTTTACAGTGGCAGATGCCAATGGTGGGAAAACAGAACCTTCTGCCAGGGAAGCAAGATCATTACCACTGGAATAACCATGCTTCCATTGTTGTCTGATGTGAACGAAAGGAAATATGTACTAAAAACAAAGTTTTTGAAACCAAAATGAGTGTCCCGTTAATTTAAATCTTGAACATTATTTGAAGAAATCTGTGGTCTGGCTGGCATTTATTGTTTACCACTCCACAGAGTGAGCAATTTAATTTATTTTTCTTCCTCATGATGCTTGATAGGTGATTTTGGCAATTGAGCGTTTTCATAAAGCTGGTGCAAGTTTATTTTTGTACCTTCAAGAATTCGGGTTACCCGTTCAAGAACTTCAAGAGTTACTGTGGAACAAATATATTTACTCACTATCAGGTAGACCTGACGGTATACAGGTATACCTGATCAGGTCCGCCTGATAGTTAGTGGCTGGCCTTACAAACTAAATTCTAAATTTTTGATGAGAGGATTGATAAAGGATAGAGGAAACTGAGGTCTTATCGTACCGAAATTGAAGAGAGAAGGAGAACAGAATAGAGAAAAGCCAGCCGTTCCGAGAACGAACCATATCTGTTTAGACTTTAGAAGCCTGGGACGGGAATCTCGCCCGTGACCTAGCGCTTACAAGGCAGGCGCGCTACCCTCCAAGCTAACTATGTTCAAGATTTAAAGGTGGTTCCGAAAATGGAAAGTAAGTAAGTAAACTAGCTAGGTTGGCCAGGTTAAACTTAGAATTCACTTCGTTCGTTCAATTAACCCCTTACTGTCTCGCAGGTCCGTCTGAACATCATCTCCCTGGCGGCCCCTCCCTATCAGAATCTCTACTCGTGGCTCGAGGTTGAGTTTAACCCTTTGGAGCTGACTTCGCGTGTGGCCTCCCTGCTACCCAACCTGGAGGACGAGCAGTATGCCGCGCCCCTGCGTGACGTCACGCTCGTCAAACTCATGCTGCAATTGTGTCAGGTGAGCACGAAATGGGTTCATATTTCACGAGAGTTAATAATACCTGGATTTACAGAGTCAAATGATGAATTCTTTTTGGTAAAGCAGAGAGCTTCACAGTTTTAGTTTCTATCACAACATTATTAAGTGCCTTCTTTACTATTGGTTCTCATTTATCATCAGTCTTTTTATACTGGTAATGCCGCCACTGGTGGCTAGTGGCTACTCAATCAAAGTAGCCGGAAATCAAACCAGGAACCTCCGGCGTGCAGAAAAAACTTCGGCCCCGCCGGAAATCGACCCCGGAACCTGCGGCATGAAAGCCGAGTGTGATACCCACTCGGCCACGGAGGTTACTTACAATTGTAAAATATTTCAGGTGGAAATTATTCCAAGTCCGATCCCCGGGTCCCCTCTGTAATGTAGGTAATGCAAATTCGTGTGATGTTCACACCACATTTTTTTTTCCTTTTTTTTACCTCTTATTTTCTTTCTCCCCCGCCCTTTGGTCCTGTTTCCCCCTCAAATTTTTGCATAGACCCTTGTTTTTCAGGATAATCAAGGTTATTTTCTATTCTTGTGTTTCGCAGGTTTACCAAACCATCCAGTTCACTCGCCTGATGGAGCTGACCAGTGATTTTGCTACTCCATTCCACATGGAACGACTACTGGTGGAATGTGTCCGTCATAATGATATGCAGGTAAAATTACACAAGACTTCTCAGTCTTGTTCAAGCAACTTAAAAATTGTTTCGCGAGTACAAATTTTTGTCGATGGTGGGATTCGAACCCGGGACCTTCTGCATGGCAAGCAAGCGCTTTACCACTGGACCAACCGTGCCCGTATCTTCAACTCCGGATGAGAAATTTTTCAACTGGGCTTTGAATTTGGAGGCTGGTGGTTCGATTCCAAGGAAAGTAAAAAAAATTAGCGTAGTGTATGAAGCGGGTAACGACATTGGTAACAAGCAGATATGCTTAACACAATTAAAATTCTTTTTATATTCAGGGTGTCGTAGGTCGTAGACAAATAGGTGACTTTACAACATTGAAAATCTCTGTGTTAGGCGTGAGAAATGTAACGTCTTAATAAATATTTGTAAAACTAAAAGTCAAGTTATTTATTTATTAGTCTCTCACATGCACTCTCTTTCTCCCCTTTCTGGATTTTTAAGCACAGTCTAACGGCACAACTTAAAAATCCAAACCTATAATGAGAGGCCTCTCACTCGACTCCTCCAAGAGACCTATGTCATGTGATTCCAGTATCAGAGGTCTCTATGATTTCAGCCAAAGTAGTGTGAATACTCAATCTTTTGATCGGACCGTTACCGGACCGTGACTGGACCTTGACTGGCACTATAGTGTGAATCAGGCTTAAAGCTACTAAATTCCACACCCAATCATTAGTATTACTGAAATTACCATGTGACTTACATTACTTGAGTAGAAATCCCATCTAATTTTCTACAAAAGGAGCAGGATTGTGTTAAAATTATTCAAGTTGTACACCGAAAAGAACTTGCAGATTTAGTTAGGTTAGGAAGAAGTTGAGTTCCTGAACTTCTATTTTACTGGCTAGCTGGAAATGCTAGAATGGCGGTGCTGCTTTTTATGATTTTCCTCCGTTTAGATGTGATTTATTCCAAAAGTTTCAAGCAAAATGGTTTTTCCTACATAACTTTTTGTCGTGAAAAACGAAGACGAAAGCCACGCCACGAGGGGAAAAAAACGAAACGGGTTTTTACTGTAAACTGTTTGCGAGAAAAGCGAAAGCGAAAAACCGGGAAAAAGAAAAACGAAAAACGGAGACGGCAGATGGACACGGACCGTGGACGACGGACGGAGGACGGAGTTCGCATCCGATGCGACGGACCACACCAGCCACCAGCCAGCCAAGCCAGCCACACAAGTGAAAATGACGATGACGTCACACTCAGCTGTCGGCAAAAACAAAGCATTTGAAAAATTCGCGGGTAAACAGATTTCTTTGCTCGCTCTCTAGCGGCGAAAAACCTCAACTAAAAAGAACCGTTTACAAGTCTTCTCTTTCGTGCGATTAGTGAATGAACGAAGTAAGTTGCAAGTTTTAACTCGATGATTTTGCATGTAGATCGCAGTTCGTACCTAGTTACGTATATTACTTATAAAAATTCACAAGACCATTATTTTCAATTTCAATCCTCTACAATCTACATACAATATTTATCTCAAAAATCAAACTCCTAATAGTCATCTATGACTATTAGGAGTTTGATTTTTGAGATAAATATTAGCCGATTTTATATACTAGTTAGCTTGAAGCGCAGCACACCTACCCTTTGTAAACGTTAGTTCATAATTATTAGGTTCGATTTCCGTCTGGGGCGATTAGATCTCCGTTAATATGTATATAGTTTACGTTCTCCCCATCATACCTCTAAATCGTTCTCGGAATGTTTTTTTTTTTTCTCTCTCTCTCTCTCTTTCTCCTTCTCATTTCAAACGGCGGTACGGAACCATTTTTCCTAATTAACTTTTTCAATTTCAAACCTAAAAAAAAAAAAATCCTGACACATGATACATGTATCAACGCGGTGCATCACAGGGTTAATTTACTCGCACCAAACGATCTCTCTCTTTCTCCTTCTCATTTCAAACGGCGGTACGGAACCATTTTTCCTAATTAACTTTTTCAATTTCAAACCTAAAAAAAAAAAATCCTGACACATGATACATGTATCAATGCGGTGCATCACAGGGTTAATTTACTTGCACCAAACGAGAACGTGTAAACGGTTCTTTTGTGCTCGTTGATTGTTGTTGACAAAATGTCGGGGAAACGCGGCAATTTTTGAAATAAATTCTGATTTTTTTGCAAAAAAATATTTTTTCGAGGCCATTTTTCGGCAATTTTCGCAAGTTTTCCCTGTGGAAAGGCTTTGATTTTTCAGGTTCTTTTGTGCTCGTTGATTGTTGTTGACAAAATGTCGGGGAAACGCGGCAATTTTTGAAATAAATTCTGATTTTTTTGCAAAAAATATTTTTTCGAGGCCATTTTTCGGCAATTTTCGCAAATTTTCCCTGTGGAAAGGCTTTGATTTTTCGTCAAATTTATCCTAAATATTCGTGGATATCTATTTACACCTTCATTTTCATTATAACCCCTTTATTTAACTCGAATAGCGGCAAATTTATCTCGTAACAATCTAGGCTTCCAGCTTCCACCATTTTACCTCACCTTTTCTCTTTCGAAGGACCGAGCCACGTTTTGTACAATATTTTTTTCCCCCAAGTTTTATTCTTTTAGGGAATGAACCATTGTATTTCGAGTGTATCTTTTGACAGTGACCATAGTATTTGATATAGTGAATAAATAAGAAACTTTTACAATCATGGCGAGATATGGACAGCGGCCGGAGAACGCCCTTAAGAGGGCAAATGGTGAGTGGCATAGCTCTACTTTCTGTTGTATTACATGGGCCTGATAAGATTTTTGAATGATGGAACTTAAAACAGGTCGAAAATCGTAGGATGTGCAAGTTTTCAAAGTTATGTTGGTAGTGGGATTTCTTGCAGCGAATGGAATAGGTTGCAACACTAGAAGGTGTACTTTACTGAGAAAGAAAAGGTAGGGAAAAGAAGTACAAGAGAAGCTTAGGTTTAAGTGAAGTTCAAATATAGTGCAATATTGCATGATGTTCTCATTAAAATGTACTTCAATAGCTGGGTACATTATTTAATGTCAATGCAATAAGGCAAGAACAATGACCGACTTAGTCACATCACGAGGGAAGACTTATTCTGAGGCCAGAATTTTGTCCCAGCAGAGGAATGATTTCTGCCATTGGTTGGAAGGGGACCCAATGCTCGTTAGGGCATAAGGGAAATGACAAAGAAGGAATAAGGCAAGTTGTTGTGGAGCTCAGGGTAGGAAAATGGTTCAAAGCATAATAAATAGATGGTTAATCAGGCCCCATTCCCAAGTGCACTCTCATTTTTTGTGCAAAGTTTCCCTGTCTTGTTGGTTATTGATTGCCTGGTGATTTTTTTTCTCTCAACCTGTTAGTTAAAAAAAGCAAACCCCATGCCCAAATGGGTATTAATACATATATTTTTCTAGAGTCATTTGAGTATTACTTAGTTGTATAACTTTACGATCTTCCTTTACAGAGTTCATTGAAGTGGGAAAACCTGCCCGGGCTTTGGACACCTTGTACGAGGTCTTCAAGAATAAGAAATGGGCCTACAATTGGAGCGAAAGTGTTCTGGAACCAATCATGTTCAAATACTTGGAGCTCTGTGTGGAACTCAAGAAGTCGCACATTGCCAAGGAAGGACTCTTTCAGTATCGAAACATGTTTCAAGTGAGTAACTTTTTTTAATATTTCCTTAAAAAAAAAAAAAAGTTTCAGTTAGATGGAGTTGTGAGAAATGGAGCAACAAGGGCCAAACACTCACTGCAACAAGATCTTCTAAGTAAAGATTAGGAGTGGGAGGAGAAAAAGTAGAGATTAGGTAGGAGCAGGAGCAAGAGAAAAAAAAAATCAAAATCCTTACTACATTTTCCAATAAGTTTTTGGACCAACAGGCTTCGCAGTAAAGTTTAATGTTCTCTTCTTGTTTCCAGTCAGTCAATGTCGGGTCCCTGGAGAATGTGATCCGAGGTTATTTGAGATCGGCTGAAGAGAGAACTGAGTCCGCTCGAGAACAGTCTCAACAAGCTGTGATTGACATTGATGATTTGGACAATTTGACGACTCCCGAGTCCATTCTGTTGAGGTGAGCATTAATGTCGTTATTTCAAATGTTGGAACTTTGCCAATAGGTCATTCTCCATTCATGCATCCCAATATTCTTCCATGATGTTGTTGCTGGACCTTAGTGCAGGTCAAAAATTTAGGTGGCTGGAATGTTTCTCTCACTATACTTAGATATTTGTATATAGGTGGCAACAGAAAGTAGTAGTAAGTTGTCAGGTAAGACAAGGTCACAATGTTTAATTCTAAGTTTGGCCGGCTAGAGACCATGTAAAGCAACTAGGTATTTTCTAATGCCAAGTATTTCTTCCAAGAGAAAAAAAATCAAAATCCTTACTACATTTTCCAATTAGTATTTGGACCAACAGGCTTCTCAGTAAAGTTTAATGTCCTCTTCTTGTTTCCAGTCTGTCAATGTCGGGTCCCTGGAGAATGTGATCCGAGGTTATTTGAGATCGGCTGAAGAGAGAACTGAGTCCGCTCGGGAACAGTCTCAACAAGCTGTGATTGACATTGATGATTTGGACAATTTGACAACTCCCGAGTCCATTCTGTTGAGGTGAGTATCAATGTTGTTATTTCTAATGTTGGGAACTTTGCCAATAGGTCATTCTCCATTCATGCATCCCAATATTCTTCCATGATGTTGTTGCTGGACCTTAGTGCAGGTCAAAAATTTAGGTGGCTGGAATGTTTCTCTCACTATACTTAGATATTTGTATATAGGTGGCAACAGAAAGTAGTAGTAAGTTGTCAGGTAAGACAAGGTCACAATGTTTAATTCTAAGTTTGGCCGGCTAGGGACCATGTAAAGCAACTAGGTATTTTCTAATGCCAAGTATTTTAATTCATTCTTCCTCTTTTCTCTACATGTTATTCTAAATTTTTCATGTCTACCTTTTTCCCCTCCAGTGCTGTGAGTGGTGAGGATGCCCAGGATCGTTCAGACCGCACCATCCTGACACCATGGGTTAAATTTCTGTGGGAGTCGTACTGCCAGTGTTTGGAACTGCTGAGAACCAATGCTCACGTGGAAACCTTGTACCACGACATTGCTAAGATGGTGAGTATAGGATTTTTTTTATTATTTTATAAAGGAATTTCAATTTCCCCTCCAGTGCTGTGAGTGGTGAGGATGCCCAGGATCGTTCAGACCGCACCATCCTGACACCATGGGTTAAATTCCTGTGGGAGTCATACTGCCAGTGTTTGGAACTGCTGAGAACCAATGCTCACGTGGAAACCTTGTACCACGACATCGCTAAGATGGTGAGTATGGGATTTTTATTTTATAAAGGAATTTCAATTGTATTAGATAATTAGAATATGTGTAGAATGAGGCATTTTATTCTAGATCTAAGCAGGTTGTACATACTTTCAGGTTGTACCATGACATTGTTAAGTATGGGATTTTTAGGAAGGAATTTTATTTGAATTTGCACAGAATGAGGCATTCTATCCTATTATATTGAAAAAAAGAACTATAATATCATATAAAAAAAGCATAGAGGGAACTGTAACTGCTAAGGTCTTATCATCCCGAAAATGATGGAAGAGAGAAGGAAGACAGGATAGGAGAAAGCCAGCCATAGAATGAACATTATTCGTTCAGGATAAAATCTGCCCCAGGCGGGAATCAAACCCACAGCTTAGCACTTACAAAGCAGACACACTACCAACCAAGCTAACAGGCTGGCAAACACACCTTTTCTCCAGTTCATTATAGTTTCCTGCTAATTTTTCTCTTCTTGATGTTTCTGTCACACAGGCATTTAACTTCTGTCTCAAGTACAACCGGAAGACTGAGTTCCGTAAGCTGTGTGACAAGCTTCGTAAGCATCTCGAGGACATTGGTAAGCTGCCCCCGCAGACTGTCAACGTCTCCCTGAGTAAGCCGGAGACGCAGCAGTACAATCTGGAAACTCGCCTGGTGCAGCTTGACTCCGCCATACAGATGGAACTGTGGCAGGTAAACTATTAGGATAGAAATACTCCCATCAAACTCACGTGACGTGATAGTAGTGTGGCTGTCCTGAACGAGGTTACCTACTATTATATGGGAAAACTTTGAACTACATCTTTCTAACTCCCCATGAGCTCATGTGACGTGACGTGATTGTTGTGTGTTTTCTACATCTAGGCCTATCTCATTGGAATCGTAGATGCTTGACTTTTATGCTGGGGTTTAACAACTTGGGATTGAGATGAAACGGGGATTTTTTTAATACTTTTGGTGTTTTTTGGCATTATCCAATAGGATAAAGAAAGTCGTGTGATGTTCACACCAGATTTTTTGCTGATATTTTCACATCCCATTTCTTTCCCTTCCAGGAAGCGTACAAAGCGACCGAGGACATCCACAACCTGATGACCCTCTCCAAGAAGTCATCGGTGCCGAAGACCATGGCCAATTGTTTCGAGACTTCTCAGTCTTGTTCAAGCAACTATGAAATTGTTTCAAGACTTCTCAGTCTTGTTCAAGCAATTTTAAAATTGTTTCGAGACTTCTCAGTCTTGTTCAAGCAATTTTAAAATTGTTTCAAGACTTCTCAGTCTTGTTCAAGCAACTATAAAATTGTTTCAAGACTTCTCAGTCTTTGTTTCAAGACTTCTCAGTCTTGTTCAAGCAACTTTAAAATTGTTTCAAGACTTTTCAGTCTTGTTCAAGCAACTATAAAATTGTTTCAAGACTTCTCAGTCTTGTTCAAGCAACTTTAAAATTGTTTCAAGACTTTTCAGTCTTGTTCAAGCAACTTTAAAATTGTTTCAAGACTTCTCAGTCTTGTTCAAGCAATATTATAAAATTGTTTCAAGACTTTTCAGTCCTGTTCAAGCAACTTTAAAATTGTTTCAAGACTTTTCTTCAGTCTTGTTCAAGCAACTTTAAAATTGTTTCAAGACTTTTCAGTCTTGTTCAATTCAATTCAATTTTATGTGCCATTTTAAAATTGTTTCAAGACTTTTCAGTCTTGTTCAAGCAATTATAAAATTGTTTCAAGACTTTTCATTTCAGTCCTGTTCAAGCAATTTTGTGTATTTAGTTTTAACCCTTTCCACACCCTTGTCCACAGATTCGTATTGACCACGGAGCAGGCTGTATTCATTTCGGGACTGATCTGTCGGAATCTCAACGTGAGGATAAACAGGAAGGTCCTCTCCTCCAACCTATGCCGAGTGAACAGATTAGAAACCAACTCATCAATATGTCCTCGGTAAGTATACTGCAGATTGTGGGTTCGAATCCCATGCCTGATTCGAAAAAAATAATCCTTAAAAATAATAACAATAGGTACCTACCTACTTGTTACATAACTCCCGCTCAAAATCATTACAGCCCTTCGGATTGTCCTTTTTTTCGAACTGTGGTTCTATTCTTAGAGAATGGTTCCAGGAATCTAATTCAACGCTGTTTGCTAAAGTGGTGGATAATAATGATTTAGCCAATTTGATCGCCAACGTCCAGTAATGGACATGGCACACTAAGAAGAAGTGGTTCTATTTTGCATCGACCCTGGTAATTCATTGTTTGTCCGTTTTATTTTAAAGCTAAAAACATATTCCAGAAGACTCCTCACATCAGATGACCGCTTACTTACCTACTTACTTGAAAATAATCAAGGTCCGATTTCATGCCGAAAATGGTCATTTTCTATGATGAGATCAGCAAAGAGTTGACCTCACTCAGATTTTCAAGCCCAAAATTGAATGAGAAGATTTCCTTTGTGTTAGATTGGCATCAAAATTGGATAAACCATTCTAGAGTTATCTTGCACCAAATAAATCAGACAAACTAAAAAGAAAAAACAAACAAGCAAACATCGAGTTTCTGCTCTTTGATTTTAAAATCTCGCCTAATTAAGCACATAAGGTGACACCCCTCAGTCTTGTTCAAGCAACTTTAAAATTGTTTCAAGACTTCTCAGTCTTGTTCAAGCAACTATGAAATTGTTTCAAGACTTCTCAGTCCTGTTCAAGCAATTTTAAAATTGTTTCAAGACTTTTCAGTCCTGTTCAAGCAATTTTAAAATTGTTTCAGGACTTCTCAGTCCTGTTCAAGCAACTATGAAATTGTTTCAAGACTTTTCAGTCCTGTTCAAGAAATTTTAAAATTGTTTCAAGACTTCTCAGTCTTGTTCAAGCAACTATGAAATTGTTTCAAGACTTCTCAGTCCTATTCAAGCAATTTTAAAATTGTTTCAAGACTTCTCAGTCCTGTTCAAGCAACTATAAAATTGTTTCAAGACTTTTCAGTCCTGTTCAAGCAATTTTAAAATTGTTTGAAGACTTTTCAGTCCTGTTCAAGCAATTTTTCTGTATTTAGTTTTAACCCTTTCGATACCCTTGTCCACAGATTCGTATTGACCACGGAGCCGGCTGTATTCATTTCGGGACCGATCTGTCGGAGTCTCAACGTGAGGATAAACAGGAAGGTCCTCTCCTTCAGCCCATGCCGAGTGAACAGATTAGAAACCAACTCATCAATATGTCCTCGGTAAGTATACTGCAGATTGTGGGTTCAAATCCCAGGCCTGATTCGAAAAAAAAGACTGCGGGAGTAAAGGGACTTTTCAGTCTCATTCTGGCAGGATAAACAGGGTATATTCTATTCTATAAGGTCTACATATTAATAAAGCTCATGTTTCCACATGCGAGGACAAACTAGTCTATCTTTCTATTATTTCTCTCTAAATCCTCCTTAACATGTGTTTATCCTTACAGTCTCAAGCGTTTGAAAGAGGACAAGGAGTACTTCATGAACAAGCTCCTTAAGGAGCGTCTGTCCACATGCGAGGACAAACTAGTCTATCTTTCTATTATTTCTCTCTACATCCTCCTTAACATGTGTTTATCCTTACAGTCTCAAGCGTATGAAAGAGGACAAGGAGTACTTCATTAACAAACTCCTTAAGGAGCGTCTGTCCACGTACGAGGACAAGCTAGTACATATATATTCTTTTCTTTTACTTATGTTCTCTCTAAATCCTCCTTAATCGTTATCCTTACGGTCTGAAGCGTATGAAGGACGACAAGGAGAGTACTTCACTAACAAACTCTTTAAGGAGCGTCTGTCCACATACGAGGACAAACTAAGGAGTATCTGTCCCCATGCGAGGACAAACTAGTCTATCTTTCTATTATTTCTCTCTAAATCCTCCTTAATCGTTATCCTTACAGTCTCATCCCTTGTCTTGTGGGTTAGTTAGTGTTTTCCTATAGTGCTATTTCCTTGTTTTCCCTCCACTTTCCTACTGTAAAAATAATGTGCTACAGAAGAGGGAAGTTCGTCTTAGTTTCCGAATGGAAAACACACCTCAGCTTGTTACTCCCTCTCTCTCTCAAATTCTTTGTGGTACAGCAGAGCTTTTTCACAACTTTTGTGGATATCACAACATTACTAAGAGCCGCCTCCTTTGCAATCAATTTCCATATTTCAACAATCTTTTTACACTGGTAACGCCGCCACTGGTCGCTACTCGATTAAAGTAGCTACTCAATTGTGACATAAAGTGTCAATGTTTGGTGTTCCCCCATATTTTCCGTGTTTCAGGAGGAAGCGCTGCGAGCTCAGATGGTAGCCGAACAGGAGAGGCTGGAGTTCGAGCGACGGGAGAGAGAAAGAAAACGCATTGAAAGTGAACTGGCTCTCATGAAGGAGAGAAACCTTAAGGAGAAGGTAAGATCGAAACAAAATAATATAAATAAATAAATAAAGATCTAGTTATATGGCTTGTTTGGTTGTTTGCTTTTGTTTGTTGTTTTTTTTTTCTGCCTTGGAAGCCAGCAATAACAAGCATTGAGATCCTCGACAGAACTGTGGTTGAGTGGAAGAGCTCCTTTTGGAGACTTCTGCCACATTAAATAAAGCCATTTAAAAAATATATATATATATATTTATATAGGAAAATATTGGAATACGAGAGGGAAAATGGTCTAATGGTCAAAGATCCTGACATTTGCAACATACATACCTACATGATTTTTTCCAATTGGTTTGGTTTGATTAACTGTAACAGTCGAAGTCTTATCGTCCCGAAAGCGAACGGAGAAGGAAGACAGGATAGGAGAAAGCCAGCCGTTCCGAGAGCGAACCTTATCTGTTTAAGATAAAATCCACCCAGGGTCGGAATCGAACCCGCGGCCTAGCGCTTACAAGGCAGATGCGCTAGCAACCAATCTAACTAGGTTGGCGGTAGACATCTTAAGGATTACTTTAAAGCGCCTAACTCGCTTGAGTTGTCAACTATCTGTGTCTAATGTCTATGTTTTTCTTGTCAGGTTCAACAAATATCGCAGACTTCCGTTTAAACTATACCTATGAAATATATAAGACCTTGTTTAGACTGCGGGAGTAAAGGGACTTTTCAGTCTCATTCTGGCAGGATAAACGGGGTATATTCTATTCTATAAGGTCTACATATTAATAAAGCTCGTGTCTCTCCCTCCCCGTCAGGTTCTCACCAAATCCCTGCAAATCATCAACCCGCATCACGACACCAAGGAGCGTAGCGCTCTGCACGCCAACCTCATCCGAATCTATCACAACACGAAGGCATCCGAACATATGCGAATCCTGGCCCGACACAAGATCATCGAAGATAGAAAGGAACATCTGGAGAAGATGAACACTCAGCGGGAAGAAGAAGAGGCAAGACGACAGGTGAGTGAAATCCAGGGCAAACCAGCTGGGCCCGTCCCTCCGGGAATTTTTTAGACCGTAGTTTATTCGATCGTACCTATGTACTTACCTACCTAATTTCTTTTATTCTTTGAAGGAAGGGAAATGTATTTTTTGTATATTTTGTACCCCCTGTCATTTCTTTTCAGATTGGAGCGTGAGGAGAGCCAACGGAGGCTGACCGAAGCCAAGCCGGACATCTACCGGCCCAAGGTCTCCCAAACCCCGCCAGCCCCAGCCACCACGCGCTACGAGCCTCCCCGTGCGCGAGAACCTCCTGCCCCGGCTAGCGGCCCTGTCGAGTCCGCGGGCGACAGACCCGCCCCGGCCCCTGGGAAGTATGTTCCCCGTGCCGCTGCCGCTGCTGGCGGGGCCGGGCCTTCGGTGCGGTTCGAGGAACCTCCTACCGAGAAGCCAGCTGGGAAGTATGTCCCGCGGGCCGCGCTCGCTGCCGCTGAAACTGAAGAAAAATCAGACAAGTACCAACCGCCCGTGGCCCGCGCTGAAGGTTCCGGTAAGTATGTTCCGCCGGTCGCGAGAAGCGGTGCACCGCCTTCCGGGGAGAGTGGCGGAAAATATGTGCCGCCCGTGCGAAGTGGCGCTCCGCCAAGCCGGGACGGACCGGAGCGGTACGGAGGACGGGATAGCGGACGGGACTATGGCCGGGACGGTGGAAGAGACAGAGATTTTGGACGTGGAGAGCGGGACTTTGGAAGACGGGATAGAGATTTTGGATCCAGGGATGGCGGAAGTGGTAGAGACTTTGCCCGTGGAGGAGACAGGGAGAGGGATTTCGGTCGTGGAGGTGATCGCGATACCCGTGGAGGTGATAGAGATACCCGTGGTGGTGACAGAGATGGAAAGGCGGATAATTGGAGAGCTGGCGGTGGTGGTGGTGGTGCTGGAGGTGCTGATAATTGGAGACGAGGGGAGGAGCCGAGAAAAGATGGAGGTGCGGGAGGTTCGTTCCGTAGAAACTAGATGGCGAAACATACCCACAGTAGAACCCCGATTATTTTAACTAATTAGGACCGGGGGTAGCTGAATGATCACTTTCTATGATCTTTTCCTCTGATAAGATAGGATATCCTTTGAAAGATAGAAAAAAAATGGATTTTGGAATTGAAATAATCATGGACGGAAGATTCTGGGCAAACTGGATGAGGCGGATATTAAGAATATGGATGCCGACCAGATTACAGGTAATTTCTATTGTTAAATACCAGCAGTGGTCACTAATCTTGCCTTCGGGAGCCGGCAATCCCATAAAGCAGATTCGGGATGAGTCACCAATGTCGTCTAAAATCTTCAGAATGAAAATTCTAATCTTTTTTTTTTTTACTTACCGGAAGATTCTGGGCAAACTGGATGAGGCGGATATTAAGAATATGGATGCCGACCAGATTACAGGTAATTTCTATTGTTAAATATACCAGGAGTGGTCACTAATCTTGCCTTCGGGAGCCGCAATCCCATACAGCAGATTCGGGATGAGTCACCAATGTCGTCTAAAATCTTCAGAATGAAAATTCTAATCTTTTTTTTAACTTAAAAGATGAGTGTTCCACCGCCGTTTTTATTTCGTAGCAATGAAACAACTGCTACATTAGACGCTTGTGGTCTGTGTCGTAGCATGCCCATCCCGTAGTATGCCTCTCATCAGATGGGCGAGAAGAGACACAATAATTCCCATTTATCTCTGTGTTAGGCGTGAGAAATGTAACGTCCTAATAAATAAAAAACTCTTGACTTTGTAAAACTACAAATTTGTAAAACTAAAAGTCAAGAGTTTTTTTATTTCTTAAGTTATTGAAAGTTTTACCAAGTGTTATTTTGGTCTTATTATAAAGTAACAAATGTCATTGGAATCACCAGGATTTTTGTAGTAACTTTTTTGGAGTCTTTACCTATATTTTTAAAAATTCAAGAAAAGTTTTATCAAATTAAATATTCGATTCCTCACTACAGCTCGCGAGTTGGAAGAACTGCAAAAGGAACGGCGCGAACAGCAGCAGAAGCTGAAATCCCAGGAGAAGAAGATGGACTACTTTGAGCGCGCTAAGCGCCTAGAAGAGATCCCGCTGATAGAGAAGGCGTACGAGGAGAAGAAGGTGCGCGATCGGAAACTGTGGGAGGAGCGCGAAGCGAAGCGCATAGAGCAAACGATCGAGGACCGCAACCTGGCTGTAGCGCATCGGGAACGGTAAGTTAAGTATAGAAACGGTTCATAGACAGGCGAAAAAGTTCATTACTCATCTGCCACACTATGTTAAGGCTATAAAAAAAACGTATCGCGTGTAAGTGGGAAAGGTGCGCGATCGGAAACTGTGGGAGGAGCGCGAAGCGAAGCGCATAGAGCAAACGATCGAGGACCGCAACCTGGCTGTAGCGCATCGAGAACGGTAAGTGTAGAAACGGTTCTAAGAGTAAACTGGACTTTTTCTGGTCATTCATTACTCATTTGCCACACTATGTTAAGGCTATAAAAAAATCGTGTCGTGTGTAAGTGGGAACACTCATCTAGGCGCACGGCAGTGCGCCAGGCCAAGTTCCAGCCTGAGCACGCCAGTGTGTATATTACACGAAACATTTCGACGCGTTTTTACCCCTATCATAACTCCGTCAATTTTCAATGTAATCTCACGAAATTTGGACCATATGTTAACCTATACTTCCTTATTATACCTGCGAAAACATTCGAGAAAAAATCGGATGAAACTCACGTGATATCTTCCTTAACATCTGTCTAACCTACCTTATCCCACAGACTCGAGCGTGTGAAGGACGACAAGGAGTACTTCATGAACAAACTCCTTAAGGAGCGTCTATACCACGTACGAGGACAAACTAAGGGGTATTTGTCCACATGCGAAGACAAACTAGTCTGTATTTCTATTATTAGCCAGTGTGTATATTACACGAAACATTTCGACGCGTTTTTACCCCTATCATAACTCCGTCAATTTTCAATGTAATCTCACGAAATTTGCACCATATATTATACCTGCGAAACTGGACTTTTTTTATTGTGGACTTATTATACTTATTATACCTGCGGATGAAACCTCGGATGTTTATTATACCTCGGATGAAACTCACGTGATATCTTCCTTAACATCTGTCTAACCTACCTTATCCCACAGACTCGAGCGTATGAAGGACGACAAGGAGTACTTCATGAACAAACTCCTTAAGGAGCGTCTGTCCACGTACGAGGACAAACTAAGGAGTATCTGTCCACAGGCGAGGACAAACTAGTCTATCTTTCTATTATTTCTCTCTAAATCCTCCTTAATCGTTATCCTTACAGTCTCAAGCGTATGAAAGAGGACAAGGAGTACTTCATGAACAAGCTCCTCAAGGAGCGTCTGTCCACGTACGAGGACAAGTTGGAGGCGTTCGAAAAGCGGCTGGCCGAGGAGCGTAAGAAGCGACTGGCCAAGCGTAAAGTGGAGCGTAAACGGGAGCGGCGTCAGGCGTGGCTGGAGGCGAAGGAGGCGGAAGAGCGTAAACGGGAGGAAGAGGAGGAGAGGAAGAGACGGGACGAGGAGACGAAACGAAGGTGAGAAGGGGAAGGATTTGATTTGGGACACGAAATGGGACGTGGGGAAGGAGAGGAGGAGGAGGAGGAAGAAGGGTATATATATTATTTGTTGTTGTTGTTGTTGTTGTTGTTGTTGTAGCGGCTTTAGCTTTCGCCGAATGGCGATAGCAGAATAAAGAAAAGAAAGAAAAGATGTCTTTTTGTATCTGCTATACACCGGGGTGACGGTCTCTAGCTCTAGCCATGTTAAATTGGCTCGCTCGTCCTGAACCGCAGTCAACCATCATGAGGACTTGTACTTATCCTGGATGACGTAATTGTGGATAAGCCGTTTCGCCTCTTTGGACTGAAAGAATAACAATAATAGTTCTTATTCATACTGCTTTATTAATAATAATAATAGTGCTTATTTATACTGCTCGCATAGGACTGAAAAGTCCCTTTACTCCAGCAGTAGGTTACTACCTGATCCAAAAAGGAGGAGTTTTTGAAAACTCCTGTTTGAACCATTAAAAACTCTTTTTTGGATTATTGAAAATTCTCCCATTAGTGAAATCTATCATTAAGTCATTGGTGAAATCCACCATAAAACTCACCATACAGAAAATCTTGTAGTCCACCAGGAAAAACCCGTGCGCTGTAAATTGAACTGTATGTTTCTCTAGATGACGAACCAATAGATCCAACTGAAATTAGTAAAGTGGTCTGGTTAGTCTGGCCTGTGCCTCATATCACCAAAGTATGGAAAAGTATTTTACAAGTGTAATAGCCAATGGAAAAGCAGAATTTTGAATTTGGACGAATTAGATCGAAATATGGAATTGCAAATGCTTTTCCATACTTTGGTGAGACACTGGAAGCCCTAAGACCCTAGGTCCTGGGTTCGATTCCCACCCGGCGCGAATTTCAACTCAAGTAGATTTGGTCTATTCTCAGACAGCCTAGTGAGGGTAGTCCGCCTGTCTTGTAAACATTAGGTCGCTGGCTTGATTCCCACTCCGTGGCGAAATTTATCCCAAACAGATTTGGTTCGTTCTCAGCCTGGTTAGTTTGGAAGGTAGGACACCTACCTTGTAACCCCTAGGTCGTAGGTTCGATTCTAATGTTACCTCTTGCTCTATATCGGGAAAGGTATCCTGGATGACGTAATTGTGGATAAGCCGTTTCGCCTCTTTGGACTGAAAGAATAACAATAATAGTTCTTATTCATACTGCTTTATTATTAATAATAGGTATAGGTATAGGTATAGGTATGTTTTATTTGGTATCATTTTTTTTTTTACAAAGAATTTCTTATCCTAAGCTTAATATAAACTTCTAAGATAAGATTTTAACAATATTGGTTACAATATAATCGATGTGTAGGTATTTTACAAAATAAGTTACCTTCTTAACTATAGTGCTTATTTATACTGCTCGCATAGGACTGAAAAGTCAAAAGTCCCTTTATTCCAGCAGTAGGCTACTACCATTATTGTGGTCAAATTCTCAAATTATATTGAGGATATTCTCGCATAGGACTGAAAAGTCCCTTTACTCCAGCAGTAGGCTACTACTATTATTGTGGTCAAATTCTCAAATTAGGATTGAGGATAAAATTCCATACCTCGGCTGGGATTGAACCCACGCCCTCCTGTTTACCAGGCGAGCGCCTTGACCACTAAATAGGACTGAAAAGTCCCTTTACTCCAGCAGTAGGCTACTACTATTATTGTGGTCAAATTCTCAAATTATATTGAGGATTCCATACCTCGGCTGGGATTGAACCCACGCCCTCCTGTTTACCAGGCGAGCGCCTTGACCACTACACCACCGAGGCAGGTGCTTATTTTTGTGTGCTTATTTTTACTGTTTGAAGAGAAAAGGGACTATTCTTTTCGCCTGTAGAAAAAAATCGTCTTCAAAAAGAAAAAACTAAACTATGATTTATTTGTTTTTGTCGAATCATGTTGTCAAAATTTTATCCCTCAGCTCTGGATAGGACTGAAGCCACGCACTCCTGATTACCAAGCGAGTGTCTTGACCACTACTTTAAGTAAATAAAACCTGAGAAATCGGATTACTTCAAAGTGTCTTACTCGATCAGGTCAACTACCGCTGCAATCACCCTATGTATCTAGGCAGATAAAAAAGATTTAAATGTTTGAAAAATTTAACCATGGCGGGATTCAAACCCCGTCCTTCCCTTACCTGAGCCATGGTGTCATGTGAGGTTTTCGTAATGAGTGAGATCCAGAAGAAAGTAGCCACCAACCAACTGGTATAGTAGATGATCTTCTGTAGCTCCACTAATCCAAGACCTACCTAGAAACCAAAGGCCAAGACTATAAAACAAAACTGGCCAGTGCCAGCCTATAGTGTGTCCAGATCAATGTGACAGGGAAAAAAAAATGGGCATTGTTGCCAAACATGTCACATGTGCAATGGTAGAGAATTACTGTACCTATTTTGTTCAAAATATTCCTTGCAAAATTGACCTAAAAAGTGACCCAATGTCAATGCTAGAGAAGAGTAAGGTTGGATTTCACCATTTTTTCAGCCCTTTGAAGGCCTGTTAAGCTTACTTACATACTTTCTGTGTCCGCAAATGTCACCAACTTTAGATTTGGAATCTCCAGTGATTAGCCATATGAATTGCTTTCTTGTTTGTTAAGCTAACAGGCTTTGTATAGGCTTAACATTTAACAGGGCTGTTAAGAGTGTTAAGCTGTCAGGTTATTAGGGAATACAAAGTAAGTTGGTGAAACTCACAGTAAATGTTCGATTTTTACTTTCTTTTACATTTTGGAATCTTGTACATAATTGATCAAAAAGTGAAAATCCGTTCGGCCAGTCTAGTTAGCTTGGGTAGGGCGTCTGCCTTGTAAGCGCTAGGTTGCGGGTTCGATTACCGCACGGAGTGGACTTTATAGTCAACAGAGAAGGTTCGTTCTCGGAACGGCTGGCTCTCTTATCCTACCCTCCCTCTCTCTTCGACTTGGGACGATGAGACCTCAGTAGTTAAAGTTCCCTCCATCAACACTCCTAATATACACAAAAAGTCCACTGCGAGACTTAGGTGTAGGGGCAGCCCTAAAGGATGGGCTAAGCTTCTACGAAACCTCCTAAAGCAACCTTGCGAAACCTCCTACCTTACTCCAACCTTGATGTTTCATGATGGGTATACTTGCATAGCAACACAGTGCCAAGCTTCTAGTCAGAATAATATTTTTGTCAATAAAAAAACAGGTGAGGTTACATCAGTGCACAGATGCTTGTAGATGGGTTGTTAGAAAACTTAATACCTAACAAAAAAGGTGCTTTGGGCCATGGATCCTCTAAGTCTGATTTCTAGTCTTACAATGTCCAGGGTCATCACTCTCAATCAAAGTGGGTACCTAAATTTATCACAGTGATTTCTCCTTTTATTTCCAGGACATTACATGTGTTTTAACTGCAGAATGTCAGGCCCATGGGACGAGTTGGAATCGAAATTGAAAACACCTTGTCCCACCAAGTCAATGCTAGAATTTGAGAAAACTACACATATTTCCTCTGAGTGGGACATGATTCTTCAGTCTTCTCAACCATTGCACAAAGTTTCTGACAAAGTCCAGCAAGAACTTTTTCACTCTCTTAATTTAGGGGTAAATAAAATTATGAAAATCACTTCCAACTTACTACCAGGTCTTCCTGACATGCACTGAAATAAAGTTTGAATATGTTGATCAGTATTTTTTTTTTTTTTTTTTTTTTTTTTTTTAATGGAATTTATTTAAGTTCCAAAGGTAGCTTCCAAGTGGGTATTACCTTAGGCTTGCACTCCGGAGGTCCCGGGTTCGATTCCCAGAAGAGTCGAAGTTTTTTATATATTAAATTTATTAAACTTCCAATTGAACCAACACCATCCAGTATGTTGCTGCGGTTCCGATCATCTGAAACACAATGTATACAGGGTGTTTATAAAGAATACATTTTAGGGTAGCGGTTCCCAAACTTTTTTTTTTTTCTAAGCGGCTCCCTTTTTCAATTGCACTGAGAAAAAAAATGTTGACAGGGTGCCACAAGTTTAGGATGGAAGAACTCTATTATTGGTTTACTTCCCCTGATTTAGGCTGTTGGAATGCTATATTATAGTGCCCAGCTTCCTGATATAGAGTTCAATATTAGAGTGCCGGAACCCAGTCACCCGATTGGGCTGCCGGCACTCTACTTTTTCTCAGTGTGTGAAGGCGTCGCGGCCGGCGGCCCCTTTACTATGCATATTTTATGTGATTCAACTTTTTTCCCACAAAGAAAAGAAATCGTAGCTTGTGTACAAGCCTTTACATTAATTTCGGGTTTCACCTCTGACTTAATGATAGATTTCACTAATGGAAGAATTTTTAATGATCCAAAAAGGAGGAGTTTTTGAAAACTCCTGTTTGGACCATTAAAAACTCCTTTTTGGATCATTAAAAATTCTCCCATTAGTGAAATCTCTCATTAAGTCAGAGGTGAAACCCGAAATTAATGTAAAGGCTTGTACACAAGCTACGACTTCTTTTCTTTGTGGAAGAAAGATGAATCACATAAAAATATATGCATAGTTGGTGAAATCCACCATACGACTCACCATACAGAAAATCTTGTAGTCCACCAGGAAAAACCCGTGCGCTGTAAACTGAACTGTATGTTTCTCTAGATGACGAACCAATAGATCCAACTGAAATTAGTAAAGTGGTCTGGCTAGCTTGGAGGGTAGCGAGTCTGCCCTGTGGCCTGTGCCTCATATCACCAAAGTATGGAAAAGTATCTTACAAGTGTGTAATAGCCAATTGAAAAGCAGAATTTTGAATTTGGACGAATTAGATCGAAATATGGAATTGTAAATGCTTTTCCATACTTTGGTGAGACACTGGAAGCCCTAGGACCCTAGGTCCTGGGTTCGATTCCCGCCCGGCGCGAATTTTAACTCAAGTAGATTTGGTCTATTCTCAGCCAGCCTAGTGAGGGTAGTCCGCCTGTCTTGTAAACATTAGGTCGCTGGATCGATTCCCACTCCGTGGCGAAATTTATCCCAAACAGATTTGGTTCGTTCTCAGCCTAGTTAGCGTGGAAGGTAGGACACCTACCTTGTAAGCCCTAGTTCGTAGGTTCGATTCTAGTATTACCTCTTGCTCTATATCGGGAAAGGTATCCTGGATGACGTAATTGTGGATAAGCCGTTTCGCCTCTTTGGACTGAAAGAATAACAATAATAGTTCTTATTCATACTGCTTTATTAATAATAATAATAGTGCTTATTTATACTGCTCGCATAGGACTGAAAAGTCCCTTTACTCCAGCAGTAGGTTACTACCATTATTGTGGTCAAATTCTCAAATTATACTGAGGATAAAATTCCATACCTCGGCTGGGATTGAACCCACGCCCTCCTGTTTACCAGGCGGGCGCCTTGACCACTACACCACCGAGGCAGGTGCTTATTTTTACTGTTTGAAGAGAAAAGGGACTATCTTTTCCCCAGTAGTAGAAAAAAAATCTTCAAAAAGAAAAACTAAACTATGATTTATTTGTTTTTGTCGAATCATGTTGTCAAAATTTTATCCCTCAGATCTTGATGGGACTGAAGTCACGCACTTTAAGTAAAACATGAGAAAGCGGATTACTTCAAAGTGTCTAACTCGTTTAGGTCAACTACCGCTGCAATCACTCTATCTAGGCAGATAAAAAAGATTTAAATGTTTGAAAAATTTAACCATGGCGGGATTCGAACCCCGTCCTTCCCTTACCTGAGCCATGGTGTCATGTGAGGTTTTCGTAATGAGTGAGATCCAGAAGAAAGTAGCCACCAACCAGCTGGTGTAGTAGATGATCTTCTGTAGCTCCACTAATCCAAGACCTACCTAGAAATCAAATGCCAAGACTATAAAACAAAACTGGCCAGTGCCAGCCTAGTTAGTCTCTTGACCCAAGGCCCCGGGCGAAATTTTGCGGAAGGGGGGGGAGGAGCATATATTCCACTGTTCAATTTCTGTGGCAAAATACGGGTAACCTGCTAGTACAGTCTAGTACGTAATATTTTGCCAGGAGTTCCGCGTTCGATTTCCGGAGGGGTCGAAGTTTTTTCGGCTCGGAGTTCGGGGTGCCTCGTGAGGACAAATGAGGAGCTACTTTTTTTTTTTTTTTAAGAGGTTTGACAAAGGGAACTGTAACTGTTATGGTCTTATCGTTCCGAAATCGAAGAGAGAAAGAAGACAGGATAGGAGAAAGCCAGCCGTTCCGAGAACGAACATTATCCCATCAGGATAAAATCCGCGCCGGGCGGGAATCGAACCCGCGGCCTAGCGCTTACAAGGCAGACGCACTACCAACTAAGCTACCTAGGCTGGCTAGGAGCTACTTTAATCGAGTAGCGACCAGTGGCAGAATTACCCATGTAAAAGATTATTGAAATACCTACAGAAATTGGTTGCAAAGGAAACACTTTTAGTAATGCTGTGATATCGACAAATTTTGTAAAAAAAAAAACTTGCTTTACCACAAATAACTATCGGGCTGTACCTACCTTGGACGCTGTAATGCCCAGGGCAATACAGGAATAGATAGCAGAACATAGGGAGAGAAAGTGGATGCAGAGGGTAGCCAAGATTTGGTAGGAGTAGCGATTGTTCACATCTGTGCACAGCTAGAATGGAGAACAGTCGATTTTTTGGTTGTGTATGGCCAGCCACTCACTATCACTACTATCAGGTACACCTGATCAGGTCCGCCTGTCAGGTCTACCTGATAGTGAGTGTCTGGCCGATGGATTTTTCGTACGATAAAGCAGATGCCTTTTCACGTTAACCTCATAAAATCCGCCCCGGGCGGGAATCGAACCCGCGGCCTAGCGCTTACAAGGCAGACGCGCTACCAACTAAGCTAACTAGGCTGGCTTTTCAAGAGTTTTGTTTGATGAAGGGAGTTGTAACTGCTAAGGTCTTATCGTCCCGAAATCGAAGAGAGAAGGAAGACAGGATGAGACAAAGTCAGCCGTTCCGAGAACGAACCTTATCTGTTCAGGGTAAAATCCGCCCCGGGCGGGAGTCGAACCCGCGACCTGTCTCCAAGCTGGCAAAATATTTGTCTGTATCAAAAATGATTAAGTCCCAATACTCCCGATTAAGGGGCTCCGCCCGCCAAGTCCAGAAAGGTTGACAGCGCTACTATTAGAGATTCAATTGTACACCCTTGTTCACAAAGGGTACAAGTGACAAATGGAGTTATGTGTTAAAAGGGGTCAATGAAAGGTTTATAAACACGGAGTACAAACGAGAGGTACTTCGTAAAAATGATACGGAGAAAATTACCTACATTGCCTACAAGAACATTTTGTGTCGTTCGGAAAAAAAATCGTATCGTGTGTAGTGGGAAGACTCACTTTTAGCATGTTTTCTAAGGTTCTGCACCAGATTGATCAGCATGTACATGCATAGCGTCATACTGTAGAAATAGAGAATGATAACCGGGATCAGATCGTAAGATTTAACACTGAGGAACCTCGTGTCCAGAACATAGTGACGAAATATGTACAGGAATGTGGCGGATGAGAATAGCAAGTTGATGAGAAGCTGAAACAATTGAAGAGAAGATGAAAAACTGGAATGAGATTATGAAAAAAAAAAAACTAAAAAATAAAGAAATATAATGGAGAAGCTGATGCAAATTTGAATGAGCAGATGAAAAAAAAATGAAAAGGAGATGAAAAAAGTAGGACGAGAAGCTGGAAAAATAAGGTCCCCTCCTAGGAAAAAAAAAGGCAAAAAGATGGAAAAAATAAGGAGGGGAACTTGAAAAAATAGGCAAGAAGATGAAAAAGCTGAGGAAAATTTGGATGAGAAGATGAAAAAGGTAGGACGAGAAACTACATTAAGGGAGAACTTTGAACCACATCTTTCAGACTCCCCATGAGTTCACGTGACATGATAATGTGCTTCTACCGTTAGAAAGTAGAAAGGTAAATACTTACACTGAAGGGCGTCATCTCCATGTTTATGATAATGTGCTTCTACCGTTAGAAAGTAGAAAGGTAATACTTACACTGAAGGGCGTCATCTCCATGTTTATGATAATGTGCACGTGACATGATAATGTGCTTCTACCGTTAGAAAGTAGAAAGGAAATACTTACACTGAAGGGCGTCATCTCCATGTTTATGATAATGTGCACGTGACATGATAATGTGCTTCTACCGTTAGAAAGAAGAAAGGTAAATACTTACACTGAAGGGCGTCATCTCCATGTTTATGATAATGTGCACGTGACATGATAATGTGCTTCTACCGTTAGAAAGTAGAAAGGTAATCAGAGCTCATTTGTGTGAGAAAATGTGAAAAAAATCCCCCAAAAACCAGTTTTTTTGGATTTTTGACTTTATGGTACTTACACTGAAGGGCGTCATCTCCATGTTTATGATAATGTGCACGTGACATGATAATGTGCTTCTACCGTTAGAAAGTAGAAAGGTGATACTTACACTGAAGGGCGTCATCTCCATGTTTAAAGTATAGGGAACCAATCCGAACACTTTCATGTAAATCAGGCATGGTTTGAATATGTTCAGAATGTCGGACCGAATCGTCCCTTCCGAAATGGCTTCGGTAGGGGGCGAGTCAAAACGATTCATATTGGCGATCAGAAAACTAACTCCGTGGATAAGTAATTTAATTTTGAAGATGTTTGATAGAGGGAACTGTAACTGCTAAGGTCTTATCGTCCCGAAATCGAAGAGAGAAGGAAGACAGGATAGGAGAAAGCCAGCCGTTCCAAGAATGAACCTTATCCGTTCAGGATGAAATCCGCCCCGGCTGGGAATCGAACCCGGGGCCTAGCGCTTACAAAGCAGACGCGTTACCAACCAAGCTAACAAGCTTAGAGTTCGGAGCGTCTGCCTTGCAGCTGGGTCGCGGATTGGACTTTACCTTGAACGGATAAGGTTCGTTCTCGGAACGGCTGGCTTTCTGCTATCCTGTCTTCCTTCTCTCTTCGATTTCGGGACAATAAGACCCTAGCAGTTACAGGTCCCTCTATCAAACATCTTTAAAAAAAAAACACTGAATTCACACGAATGAAACTGTCAGAAGCACTCTTTTTTTGTTCTATTGACATATTTCTGTTACTTCTTTGAAATATTCCTTTTCATCAATCGGATTTCCTTTCCATCAAAATTAATAATTCATATCAAAAATGACGAGTTTCGAGTGTTTACTGACTTATTGACACCCCTCCCCCCAGTTACTTTTAATAGCCTTTAATTTACCTAATGAAGTAGCAAACACGTTAGCGAACACATTGATCTGGAGGTTATGGGTTCGATTCCCGGCACTCTTTTTTGAGGAGGGACAAGAAACAATCTATTTTTTCCAAAATTCATTTTCGTGTTTCTGGTAAAAAGACCTTTAATTTGATATATAGGTCGACCAGGTTTGGATAAGTCCTTCTATGGGGACAGACAGACACACCGACCGACACCGAGGCGAATACAATAGTCCGTCCCTTATACCTTTTTATTACTATTGTAATAATAAAGGAAGGACGGACTAAAAAATGATACCTAGGTATCATCCTCCATTTATCATTTTTACGAAGTATCGTTTGTGCTCCGTGTTTATAAACCTTTCATTAACCCATTTGAACACATAACTCCATTTCGCAAAAAATGTCACTTGTACCCTTTGTGAACTAGGGTGTACTTACCTCACAATTACTTACCTCACAAATGTCAAAATGTATTTTGACTACATTCTCCAGGGTTTCCAATATAATCCTATCATTTGGCCGAGCATCCTTGTTATCATTTCCCATTACATCCTTGACGTCCTTATTTGCTTTATCTACACTGCCTTGAGACCCTTCGTTCTGTACGGTTGTATCAGGTCTGACAATCCCATTATCATTTATTGATTTCTTATTGAAAAATCAAATCAAATCATGAATCTTTGTGGTAAAGCAGAGAGCTTTTTCACAACTTTGTGGGTATCACAGAGTATTAGGTACAAGTCTTTCATTTACTCAATCATCATATTTATCAGCGCTCGTTTCTCTTGACTGATAATGTCGCCACTGGTCGCTACTCAGTTAAAGTAGCTACTCGCTTGTCCTCACGAGGCTGAGTGCACCCCGAACTCCAAGCACAGCCGAAAAAACTTCGGCCCCGCCGGGAATCGAACCCGGGGCCTCCGGAGTGCAAGCCTAGTGTGATACCCACTCGGCCACGGAGACTACTTCTTCATGATCGGAGTGACTTGGTCTTTATGTTCAATTGTATCAGTTCTGATTACCCCATCAGCGTTTGATATCTCGTTGAACTTTTCCGGTATGACTCTTCCTAATCGCATTACGTTTATTAGTTTAGCTCCAGCGCTGCCTAAGCGGTGAAAGCGGTGGCGCTCAACGGAGTTAACGGTTTTGTTTTCATTCCGATCGTTGGCCGTTGCAACACGGTTGATAACGGTGTTAAGCGTTTCAAACCTGGAATAGAATTATTATTGTTAGCTAAGTTTCCTTTAGGAATGAACATGTTCAATTGTATCAGTTCTGATTACCCCATCAGCGTTTGATATCTCGTTGAACTTTTCCGGTATGACTCTTCCTAATCGCATTACGTTTATTAGTTTAGCTCCAGCGCTGCCTAAGCGGTGAAAGCGGTGGCGCTCAACGGAGTTAACGGTTTTGTTTCCATTCCGATCGTTGGCCGTTGCAACACGGTTGATAACGGTGTTGAGCGTTTCAAACCTGGAATAGAATTATTATTGTTAGCTAAGTTTCCTTTAGGAATGAACTATATAGTTACCTATTCATTTTTCGGTAAAGTCACAACTTTGGGCCGAGTTGAATTTTTGGTCTTTTTTTTAAGAGTTTGACAGAGGGAACTGTAACTGCTATGGTCTTATCGTCCCGAAATCGAGGAGAGAAGGAAGACAGGATAGGAGAAAGCCAGCCGTTTCCGAGAACGAACATTATCCCATCAGGATAAAATCCGCCCCGGGCGGGAATCGAACCCGCGGCCTAGCGCTTACAAGGCAGACGCACTACCAACTAAGCTAACTATGCTGGTTTTTGGTCTTTTCTTCAGAATATGACATTGACTTTCACCGAGCTAACTAGACTCGCCAGTTTTGATTTACAGTCTTGGGGTGGGTTTCACTAACCTTCTTTATTTAGCCGCTAACCTTGCTAAGTCTAACTATGCTGGTTTTTGGTCTTTTCTTCAGAATATGACATTGACTTTCACCGAGCTAACTAGACTCGCCAGTTTTGATTTACAGTCTAGGGGTGGGTTTCACTAACCTTCTTTATTTAGCCGCTAACCTTGCTAAATCTATAACCTTGCTAGGTTCCTACTGAAAAAATAAAAATAAAGCATTGTTTCTCAATTCCAATATACAATTCAAATGGAATTCAACAGACCTATAGCTTAAAAAACTATAGAACTAACCTGGATTTGAGCGTGCTTATTTTGCTTACAAGCAGGATCAAAATCACGTCCACATTGATCAGCGGTACGAAGAACCCGATCACCTGTAGCGTCGCGTACGGGAACAGTATGCGTGTGGAAGCGGCTAGGCAGATATACACGATGAGGTTGGTAGCGGTCATGGTGTGGACGTAGCGTGTTAGGGAGATGTTGGAGGGGGGGATGTGAAGGAGGGAGAGAAGGTGGGAGTCGATCTGGACGAGCTTGTGCAGGATTTTCTGCTGTTCTCCTCCCTGTTTATAGTCCCACAGCCAGACGCTAGTCTTCTCTCTGTTTAACGTCCCCTAGCCAGACAAAACACGAGTAGTAGAAGCCTACTGCTAGAATGAATGAATAAAAACCAGTTTTTTTGGTTTTCTGGCTTTATGGTTTTCTGGACAAAATTTGCACCACCATTTTCGTGTTCCTGGTAAAAAGACCTTTTGATTTATAGGTCGACCAGGTTTGGATAAGTCCTTCTATGGGGACAGACCGACCGACCGACAGACACACCGAAGCGAAAACAATAGTCCGTCCCTTATACCTTTTTATTACTATTGTAATTATAAAGGAAGGACGGACTAAAAAGAAACAGATGTTTGTTTTAATGAGACAAAAAAACCTCCAATGATTTTTATTTTCAATGATATAATGACAGTAATAATAAAAAAAGAAAATATGTTACAAACCAGAAAATTACAAACAACAACAGGATGTTTCACAATTTGTTTCTTTACAATCACAAAAAAAGTCAAATATGTACTCTACTCGAGATCACGGGGATGAATGAGAACAGGGAGGGAATTTAAAGATAGCGACAGAAATGTAGCAAAAGGAAGAGGTTTTCCAATTTTCCAAGTTAAAAAAAGGAAAAAAATAAAATAAAAACAAAAACCTCATTTTAAATGATTTTTTTTTTTTTTTTTACTTATAGAGGAATTTTATCGGATGGTCCTGTCGAAATAAATAATTAATTATTTGCTATGGGTTTAACCTGTTGAAGTTTCAAGTGACGCGGGTTTTACCTTCTATTCAATGACATGCAACCCATCTCCTCACATTAACCTTTTTGGCGGAAAAACGGTCAAGCGTACAGGGGACTTTAGGAGACTTCTGAGCCATGATCCAGGGTCACATACAAAGCTTTCGGCGAAGAGAAACCTTTGTTACTAATTTTTCCGAAGTTACTCCCTTTTTTTGTCTAAAATTACTGGACTATTATTTATACGGATGGGTATACCATTTATATGAAAAATGTATGTTATGAGTTTTTTGTCAATCAAATATAAATGGAAACTTGTTAATAATACTTTTCAGTCCAATGCGAGCAGTAAATAAAGAAGCACTATTACTATCCCGAATTTTGTCGAGGGGGGAACTTCTAGTAGCGCATAGTCACCTGCAAAGCCAGACCTATGAAAATGATAGAGTTTATCTTAATGCCGCTGAGACTTGGACTAAAGAAATATATTTGCCAGCCTAGTTAGCTTAGTTGGTAGTGCGTCTGCCTTGTAAGCGCTAGGCCGCGGGTTCGATTCCCGCCCGGGGCGGATTTTATCCTGATGGGATAATGTTCGTCCTCGGAACGGCTGGCTTTCTCCTATCTTGTCTTCCTTCTCTCTTCGATTTCGGGACGATAAGACCATAGCAGTTACAGTTCCCTCTGTCAAACCTCTTAAAAAAAAAAGAGTTTATCATTTACATAAGTTTGGTTTTGCAGATGTCTACTTTTCCAATGTGAGACGGGTCTAATGATTTTTTAAGAGGTCAAAGTCTCATAAATGGATAATGAAATTCCATGCCTCGACTGGGGACACTGGGGTAGAACCCGCGACCTCTTATTTACCAGGCGAGCTCTTACGCTCGCCACCGAGGTAACTTACTTTTGGCGTGTTTCTTGCCTGGGTTGAGGTACACCAGATTGATCAGCATGTACAATTGTACAAACATAGTGTGATGCTATACATATCAAAATTCCATGCCTTAGCTGGGATTGAACCCGCGTCCTCTTGTTTACCAGGCGAGCGCTTTAACCACTACGCCACCGAGACAGCTTCCCGTTTTCGACCTTGTCTTCGGAAAAAAAAATCGTGTCGTGAGTAGTGGGAACACTCTCATTTCAATTACCTACATTGGCTAAAGTTACAAAGTTCCTATGTTCCTATTGACTCTCGTATTGGTGGATGTGTCAATTCTCTGGCTAAAGTTACAAAGTTCCTATTGACTCGTATACTCTGAGTATCTACCTATAAAGTTTCTAGAGCTTCTTGATTATGAGGAATCTGTTATCTCTTCCATCTAATCTGCTTGAGACCTTTCACTTCTGTGGGACACGTCAGTACAGGCTGAATCGAAAGGGAAACCCTGATGGAGAAGGCATTACCACCTAACCATTAGGCCAGCCACTCACGCTCAGACGGTCTGACGGACCTCAGACAGTCTGACGGACCTCAGACCGTCTGACGGACCTCAGACCGTCTGACGGACCTCAGACCGTCTGACGGACCGTGGTCTGACAGACGGTCTCGTCTGAGAGACTTACATAGGTCTTGAGATTTTTCCGCCGCGCAAAGTTCAGACGGGCTGACGGGATGGCATTAGAGCTCTATTATTATGTGGTCGAATTCTCAAATAACTGAGCATGAAATTCCATGGCTCGGCTGGAATTGAACTCTCAATCTCCTGTTTACAGGAAAGCGCTTTGGCTTCTACACCGAGGAATGTGGGTCTGTGAGTTTGTTTGTTTCGCAATAACCTTCAAGCGAGTTGTCCGATTTTTATGAAATTTGGCAACCATGTTAAACACCTAAAGGTGCGTTTTCATCAACGCGACCTCTGTCGCACGACAAAATCGCACGACATTTGTCGCGCGACGTGACCTATTTTCACTTGCAACATTTGTCGCGCGACGTGACCTTAAAATTTTATTAAAATTAAAGCACTCCCAAAAAAAAAAAAAAAAAAAAAAAAAAAAAAAAAAAAAAAAACAGACTGAATTTCAAGTAAATTTATCAAGTTGATAAACGACCCATTAGCACATTACCTATTGACCAATGCACAAAGGTGATTTCACCACCCTAGAGTTAGGTTGAAGGATATTGTGCTTGCCTTGTAAGCGCTAGGTCGCGGTTCTTACCTCATGTATTTTTTTTTATTATTATTATTATTTTTTTTTTAGGGTTAGGGTAAATATGTAGGTATTTAAAATGAAAATAAATGAAATGAAATGTATGTACCTCATGTAGAAATTGAAGGAAGGTCTCTACATGTTCATCCGTGGAGAACTTTAGCATAATTTCCTGCTGTGTCGAGTGCTCCAAACTATGATCCGTACCTCGCCATACAATTGCTTTACCCTTGGTCTGAAATAGAAGAAAACCATTATGAGCTTATGATAACAGTGAGAAAACGGCAATTTTTCAAGAAAATACAGCACAAAATCGCTTTTTTTTTCAATAAGAGAAATTCTGCTTTACATTTTCTCGTAGGTATTTAAAATGAAAATAAATGAAATGAAATGTATGTACCTCATGTAGAAATTGAAGGAAGGTCTCTACATGTTCATCCGTGGAAAACTTTAGCATAATTTCCTGCTGTGTCGAATGCTCCAAACTATGATCCGTACCTCGCCATACAATTGCTTTACCCTTGGTCTGAAATAGAAGAAAACCATTATGAGCTTATGATAACTATGAGAAAACGGCAATATTCCAAGAAAATGCAGCACAAAATCGCTTTTTTTCAATGAGAGAAATTCTGCTTTACATTTTCTCACACAAGAGGGCTAAAATTCCTGTCACTAAAAAAAAAACGGACAAAAAACCTTCCCCTCCCCCCAGAAATTTTAAATTGAATTTCTGACCTTCAAGAAAGAAAGAAAGAAAGAAAAAAAAAAAGACTTGAAACAGTTTTCAAACAAAACATAGCCAGCCTAGTTAGCTTAGTTGGTAGCGCGTCTGCCTTGTAAGCGCTAGGCCGCGGGTTCGATTCCCGTCCGGGGCGGATTTTATCCTGATGGGATAATGTTCGTTCTCGGAACGGCTGGCTTTCTCCTATCCTGTCTTCCTTCTCTCTTCGATTTCGGGACGATAAAAAAAAAAACATATTATTACATATGTACGTATCTTTCAGTGACCTTTTTGACACTTAATTTTGTTCACACTGCCGGAAATCGAACCCAGGACCCCGTGGTAAGTAGATTACCTGGAAGGTGGTATCCTCGGTGATGAGAGTGTCCAGGGTGATTTCACTGTTGTTATCCACGACCACCACCTTGTAGAACGAGGTATCCGAATCAAAATCAATCTTAGCCGAACCTCCTCCTGTAAATAGAATAGAGTAGAATAGAATAGAATATACAATAGAATAGAATATACGATAGAATAGAATAGAATAGACAAAGGGTGATTTCACTGTTGTTATCCACTACCACCACCTTGTAGAACGAGGTATCCGAATCGAAATCAATCTTAGCCAAACCTCCTCCTGTAAATAGAATAGAATAGAATAGAATGTACAATAGAATAGAATATACCAATAGAATACAATAGAATAGACAAAGGGTGATTTCACTGTTGTTATCCACTACCACCACCTTGTAGAACGAGGTATCCGAATCAAAATCAATCTTAGCCGAACCTCCTCCTGTAAATAGAATAGAGTAGAAGAGAATAGAATAGAATATACAATAGAATAGAATATACAATAGAATAGAATAGACAAAGGGTGATTTCACTGTTGTTATCCACTACCACCACCTTGTAGAACGAGGTATCCGAATCGAAATCAATCTTAGCCGAACCTCCTCCTGTAAATAGAATAGAGTAGAAGAGAATAGAATATACTATACCAATAGAATACAATAGAATAGACAAAGGGTGATTTCACTGTTGTTATCCACGACCACCACCTTGTAGAACGAGGTATCCGAATCAAAATCAATCTTAGCCGAACCTCCTCCTGTAAATAGAATAGAGTAGAA